>NC_080166.1:11447492-11549992 GCF_950295315.1 Erinaceus europaeus | reverse complement strand
TGGTGGGGTGGGAAGGCAGATGGCTTCTTCCAGAGAAAATGAAGCCAGTCTGTGAGTGTGTGTGTGTGTGAGAGAGAGAGAGTGTGTGTGTGAGTGTGTGTGTGAGTGTGTGTGACTGTGTGTGAGTGTGTGTGTGAGTGTGTGTGTGTGTGTGTGTGAGAGTGTGTGTGTGTGAGTGTGTGAGTGTGTGAGTGTGTGTGTGAGTGTGTGTGAGAGAGTGTGTGTGAGAGTGTGTGTGTGAGTGTGTGTGTGTGAGTGTGTGTGAGAGAGTGTGTGTGAGAGTGTCTGTGTGTGTGAGTGTGTGTGTGAGTGTGTGTGTGTGTGTGAGAATGTGTGTGAGTGTGTGTGTGAGCGTGTGTGTGAGTGTGTGCGTGAGTGTGTCTGAGCATGTGTGAGTGTGTGTGTGTTTGTGAGTGTGTGTGAGTGTGTGTATGTGTATGTGTGAGTGTGAGCTTGTGCGTGTGTGTGACTGTGTGTGACTGTGTGTGAGTGTGTGTGTGTGTGTGAGTGTGAGCATGTGAGTGTGTGTGACTGTGTGTGACTGTGTGAGTGTGTGTGTGAGTGTGTGTGTGTGAGTGTGAGTGTGAATGTGTGTGAAGTGTGAGTGTGTGTGTGAGAGTGTGTGTGAGTGAGTGTGTGTTGTTGTGTGAGTGTGTGTGAGTGTGTGGGTGAGTGTGAGTGTGTGTAAGTGTGTGTGAGAATGTGGGTGAGTGTGAGTGTTTGTGAGTGTGTGTGTGAGTGTGTGAGTGTGTGTGAGAATGTGGGTGAGTGTGAGTGTTTGTGTGTGTGTGAGTGTGTGTGTGAGTGTGTCTGTGTGTGTGTGAGTGTGAGTGTGTCTGTGAGTGTGTGTGAGTGAGTGTGTGTGTGAGTGTGTGTGTGTGTGAGTGTGAATGTGTGTGAAGTGTGAGTGTGTGTGTGTGTGTCTGTGAGTGTGTGTGTGTGTGTGTGTGTGAGTGTGTGTGAGTGTGTGTTAGTGTGTGTGTGAGTGTGTGTGTTTGTCAGTGTGTGCATGTGTGTATGTGTGTGATAAAATCGAGGAAAGAAATGGGTGGCCAACACTATATCATTTCTTCTCCAAAACAGAAGATTCCGGGTGCATCTGGGTGACAAGTCTAGCAGATGGAGACCTGTCTCAAGTGGCCTCCCCCAGGGCTCTGTTCTGGCTCCTACGCTATTTAATATTTACATCAATGACCTCCCAGAAACTTCTTCAAGGAAGTTCATCTACGCCGATGACATCTGCTGTGCAACTCAGGCATCCAAGTTCGACATCCTCGAGGAAACACTCACGAAAGACATGTCTCTGATATCTGACTACTGTAAAAAATGGCGACTAATCCCTAGCACTGCAAAAACGGTATCATCTGTTTTCCATCTACACCATGCCTCGGCCTCGCGTGAGCTTAATGTGCAGCTTGGCGATACGAGAATCCGGCATGAAGCCCAGCCAGTCTATCTTGGCATTACTCTTGATCGCACTCTGTCATTTCACAAACATCTCATAAAAACTGCAGCAAAGGTGGGCGTGAGGAATCACATCATTGCAAGACTGGCCAGCTCCTCATGGGGCGCGAGCACTTCCACACTACGATCATCATCTCTGGCATTATGCTATTCCACTGCAGAATACTGTGCCCCAGTATGGTTCCGTAGCCCCCATGTCCACTTGGTCGATTCCAAATTATATTCCTCCATGAGGATAATTTCTGGAACCATCCGTTCCACCCCGGTTCCATGGCTGCAAGTTCTTAGCAACATCGCCCCACCAGATATTCGTCGGGATGCGGCATCATCTAAGTTCATTTCCCACGTCTACGCTCAACCGGACCTGCCAATCTACGCAGATATCTTCGCCCACCCTGTGCAACGCTTGACGTCTCGTCACCCAATCTGGTCCCCTATGCCTACACTGAACTTCTCTGTTCCAGACTCTTGGAAACAGAGTTGGCAGTCAGCTGAGGTCAAGAACAAACACCTCATCACAGACCCCTGCAAGTGTCAACCTGGCTTTGACCTAGCACGTTATGACTGGGCCCTCCTCAATCGCTGTCGAACAGGCCATGGCCGGTGCGCCGCTATGTTCCATCGCTGGGGAACCAGAGACAACCCGAACTGCCCCTGCGGCTCCAGACAGACTATGACCCACATAGTCAACGACTGCCACCTCTCCAGATTCAAGGGAGGTCTCGAAACTTTACATCAGGCTCAGCCTGACGCTGTTGACTGGCTATGGAAGAAGGGCAAACGCTAGAAGAAGAGGAAAGAAAACTTTCTATCACAGATCAGCACAGAATATTGTACCCTGAGAAATAATAGTGCAGAAGCTCTCTCTGGGCATTTTGGCATGGGGTAAGCCTAGCCATTTCCTGTGGCTCAGTCTTCAAGAACCATGGTAAGATGAAGGAGCAGGCAGAAAAAACAACAGGAGTCGTCTATTTCTCTTCCCTGCCTCCACTTTTTCATTGGTTATTAATGATTTACTGTCGGGCTTAGCTTCGCAGGCGGGAGACAGACAAGCAGGGACTCATGGCTGAGTGGTACGCAGATCAGTTTTTATTCATATGGAATGCAGCACAATCTAAGCCATCTAAACTAAACGAAACTAAAAACTAAATATAATCACAATCCTGTCCTTGTATATATACTGGCCAAGTAGGGTGGAAACAGGATGTGAGGTAGAGAGGGTGGAGCGAAAACTGACTGGTGCAAATCTGGGTGACTACGAGAGGGGGCGGAGTAAAAAGACAATGTGAACCAGTGGGATTCAACCAATGCCCTGCAGGCAGGGCGGTGCTCGTTAACAGTGGTTATTTAAACAGAATACAGTGTAAACTGGGGGATTAAACACCAATGAAACAGAAGGGGGTTTTAGAAGCAGAATTAGAAGCATACCAACAATTTACAGCTGTTGACATATGGGTAAAATTTCTCATATCAGCATAAATCCCTACAAAACACTAATCCCCCAGTGGAGGCCCTCATCCGCCATCAGCACCAGGACCTGAACCCCCCACCCCAGATTCCTTGACTTTGGGGCAAGACACCAAACCCAGTCCACGTTCTGCTTGGTGTTTCTCCTTCTGTCCTGATGTCTCCACTTCTGTCCCTGAGTGAGATCAGCCCATCTTCATCCTGCTCTTTCTGGCTGATCTCACTTCACAGGATGCCTTCAGGCTCCATCCAAGAGGAGATGAAGGTGACTCCATCCTTCTTCACAGCTGAGTAGTATTCCACTGTGTGTCTAGACCACAACTTGCTCTGCCACTCATCCTCCTTTAAAAAAAAGAATAGTGTTACTGGGGATTGAACCCAAAGCTTCCTTCAAGCTAATACCATGAGTAGTGTTCCTGGATGAATGTTTCATTCTTTGTTTCATTGAGAGAGAGATACAGAGAATGAGGAGAGACACCAAATCGCAATTTAGGTGCCCATGGAGAGCCCACGTAGTGCTGCCCACACAGACACACTCGGTGCCCTCGGGGCTCAAACAGCAGGCGTGAGCGCCACAGTGTGAGCCCCACAGTGTGAGTTCTCTCTCTTCCACAAGGCCCGTTCTGCTTCCTCTCTGCTGACCACCAAGGTGACCTTGAGAGTGGTGTGCACAGTACTGTAAGTATTCAAATAAGCGTGGGTTTCTGTCATGGGAAGCTATGTGACAGCCCAGTGGGGAGCAGGAGTACTGAGCTGAGCACTGTGCTGACCCAGACCCCCAGGCCACAGCCCAAAGCCCCTCAGCCCTCAGCCCACAGCCCTCAGCCCTCAGCCCCTCAGCCCTCAGCCCTCAGCCCCTCAGCCCTCAGCCCTCAGCCCCTCAGCCCCTCAGCCCATCAGCCCCTCAGCCCCTCAGCCCCTCAGCCCTCAGCCCACAGCCCTCAGCCCTCAGCCCCTCAGCCCATCAGCCCCTCAGCCCCTCAGCCCCTCAGCCCTCAGCCCTCAGCCCCTCAGCCCTCAGCCCTCAGCCCCTCAGCCCCTCAGCCCATCAGCCCCTCAGCCCCTCAGCCCCTCAGCCCTCAGCCCCACAGCCCTCAGCCCTCAGCCCCTCAGCCCTCAGCCCACAGCCCTCAGCCCTCAGCCCCTCAGCCCTCAGCCCTCAGCCTTCAGCCCTCAGCCCTCAGCCCCTCAGCCCCTCAGCCCTCAGCCCTCAGCCCTCAGCCCCTCAGCCCTCAGCCCTCAGCCTCTCAGCCCCTCAGCCCATCAGCCCCTCAGCCCCTCAGCCCCTCAGCCCCTCAGCCCCCTGCCTGGGCTCAGGTCTTCTGCTGCCTCAGCTGTGTGCCAGGCACTCCGGGATCCCTATGCCCACAGGCTCCTCTGCCTGGTGCCCACCTCACAGACTCTGTTTCAGCCCCAGCTTGCGGCCAGGAGCCTGTTTGTCACCAGCGGTCAGGGGGCTTTGTTCCTGCTGCCGGCTTCAGTCCAGTCCCGAGGATGAGCCCAAGCTGTGCGGACGAGGTCTGTGCCTGCACAGGGGCCTCCAGGTGTCTGCAGGGAGACAGCCTCTGGCCCACACAGGGGCGCAGGGCACAGGGGGCCACACAGCTCTGGTGGCGGGTGTGCAGTGGAGCGAGGCCCTGCCTGCTGACAAGCTTGTGACAGACTATTAAAAGGAAACAAGTAAACGAGGTATTGTATCCTGTGACAAGATGGAACCAGAGGTGATTGTGCTTAGTGAACTAAGAAGGTGAAAGAAAGATAGCTAGCAGGTGGGTTTATCCACAAGTGGAATATAGATGACTTAAACAAGGGGATAGCAAAGGAAAAAAAAGAAAGAGACAAAAAGGAAGGAAGGAAGGAAGGAAGGAAGGAAGGAAGGAAGGAAGGAAGGAAGGGCCCTCAGGCCCTGACTGTGACAGATGTAATGAAGGAGCATTGCAGGTGGGTGTGGTGCAGGGATTGAACCTGGGACTTTGGAGCCTCGGGCATGAGAGTCTCTGTGCATAACCAGTGTGCTATCCTCTCCCCCCCCCCCCAGAGGGTCACCACTCCACATAGCACCAACCCGCTGACTGACAGCTCCCACGCGCTTCATTCCAGCCCGTCCGGGATGAGTGACAGCTGATCAGACTCAGAGAAATTGTCCCTCCAAGGGTCGGGGATGTTCCTTCCTCGGGTTGGACTGTGGAGTTCACAGACACCTCTCGGGACCACAAAGTGCTTAAGAATACTCTGTTTGTTTTATTCTTCGATGTGTTTTATTTATTTATTCTGGATAGAGACAGAAATTGAGAGGGGTGGGGGAGATAGAGAGGCAGAGAGACAGAGAGACAGAGACCCCTGAAGCCCTGCTCATCAAGCTTCCCTCCTGCAGGTGAGGAGCAGAGGCTTGAACCCGGGTCCTTGCACTTTGTAACCTGTGCCTTCAAGCAGGTGCACCATCAACCCCGCCATGATGTGTTTGAGAAGCAGAAACACCACATCTTTTATCCTTTTCCTTAAAAATCTTTTCCTAGAGTTGGGGAGACAGCAGGATGGTTCTGCAAAGTCTCTCCTGCCGGAGGCTCTGAGGTCCCAGGTTCAGTCCCCAGCACCACCATCATCCAGAGCTCAGCAGGGCTCTAATATCTCTCTCTTTCTCTCTCTCTATCCATCATCTATCTATTGATCGATCGATCTGTATGTGTGTATGTCTTTTCTTCATTAAAAATAAATAAAGACAATATTTTTTAAAGTGTTTTCTCCTGAGAGCATGCTAGACCCAAGACACAGATCCCAAATGCCACCTGGGAACAGGATTCCTTTTATCCCAAAGCTCACTTTCTCCCCCAGTTAGAATCCAAAGCCCCCACTCTGCACCTACCCTGCAGGGGTGCATCATGAGCAGTGGAGCAGGGCTGAAGGGGTCTCTCTCTCTCTCTCCCTCTCCCTTCCCTCAAGATTTCTCTTTGTCCCATCAAATAAAATAGGAAAAAAATAGGAGAGGGGGAAATTGGCCGCAGGGAGCAGTGGAGCTATAAAGTCAGCACCATGCCCATGGGTAACCCAGGTGACAATTAAAATAGACAGATAGATAAGTAAATGAATAAATACATAAGTAAATAAATAAATAAATAAATAAATAAGAAAATAAATAGATAAGTAAATTACTAAATACATAAGTAAGTAAGTAAATAAATAAGCAAATAAATAGATAAGTAAATGAATAGATAAGTAAATGACTAAACAGATAAGTAAATAAATATATAGATAAGTAAATAAGCAGATAAGTAAATGAATAGATAAGTAAATAAATAAACATACATATGAGTAAATAAACAGATAAGTAAATAGACAGACAGATGAGTAAATGAACAGATAAGTAAATAGACAGACAGATGAGTAACAGACAGACAGATGAGTAAACAGACAGATGAGTAAACAGACCGATGAGTAACAGATAAACAGATGAGTAACAGATGAGTAAACAGACAGATGAGTAAACAGACAGATGAGTAACAGACAGATGAGTAACAGACAGATGAGTAAACAGACAGATGAGTGACAGACAGACAGATGAGTAACAGACAGAGAGATGAGTAAACAGACAGACAGATGAGTAACAGATGAATAACAGACAGACAGATGAGTAAACAGACAGATGAGTAAACAGACAGACAGATGAGTAACAGACAGACAGATGAGTAAACAGACAGACAGATGAGTAACAGACAGACAGATGAGTAACAGGCAGATGAGTAACAGGCAGACAGATGAGTAACAGACAGACAGACGAGTAACAGACAGACGAGTAACAGACAGATGAGTAACAGACAGACAGACGAGTAACAGACAGACAGATGAGTAACAGACAGACAGATGAGTAACAGACAGACGAGTAACAGACAGACAGATGAGTAACAGATGAGTAACAGACAGACAGATGAGTAACAGACAGACAGATGAGTAACAGACAGACAGATGAGTAACAGACAGACAGATGAGTAACAGACAGACAGATGAGTAACAGACAGATGAGTAACAGGCAGACAGATGAGTAACAGACAGACAGATGAGTAACAGGCAGACAGATGAGTAAACAGACAGACAGATGAGTAACAGACAGACAGATGAGTAACAGACAGGTGAGTAACAGACAGACAGATGAGTAACAGACAGACAGATGAGTAAACAGACAGACAGATGAGTAACAGATGAGTAACAGACAGACAGATGAGTAAACAGACAGATGAGTAACAGACAGACAGATGAGTTACAGACAGACAGATGAGTAACAGACAGACAGATGAGTAACAGGCAGACAGATGAGTAACAGACAGACAGATGAGTAACAGACAGATGAGTAACAGACAGACAGATGAGTAACAGACAGACAGATGAGTAAAAAGACAGACAGATGAGTAACAGATGAGTAACAGACAGATGAGTAACAGACAGATGAATGAACAGACAGACAGATGAGTAACAGACAGACAGATGAGTAACAGATGAGTAACAGACAGACAGATGAGTAAACAGACAGATGAGTAACAGGCAGACAGATGAGTAACAGACAGACAGATGAGTAACAGGCAGACAGATGAGTAACAGACAGACAGGTGAGTAAATGACAGACAGAGGAGTAACAGACAGACAGATGAGTAACAGACAGACAGATGAGTAACAGACAGACAGATGAGTAAACAGACAGATGAGTAACAGACAAACAGATGAGTAACAGACAGACAGATGTGTAACAGACAGACAGATGAGTGAACAGACAGACAGATGAGTAACAGACAGACAGATGAGTAACAGACAGACAGATGACTAACAGACAGATGAGTAAACAGACAGACAGATGAGTAACAGACAGATAGATGAGTGAACAGACAGATGGGTAACAGACAGACAGATGAGTAAACAGACAGACAGATGAGTAACAGACAGATGAGTAACAGACAGACAGATGAGTAACAGACAGATGAGTAACAGACAGACAGACGAGTAACAGACAGACAGACGAGTAACAGACAAACAGATGAGTAACAGACAGACAGATGAGTAACAGACAGACAGATGAGTAACAGACAGATGAGTAACAGGCAGACAGACGAGTAACAGACAGACAGACGAGTAACAGACAGACAGATGAGTAACAGACAGACAGATGAGTAACACACAGACAGATGAGTAACAGACAGACAGACGAGTAACAGACAGACAGATGAGTAACAGACAGACAGACGAGTAACAGACAGACAGATGAGTAACAGACAGACGAGTAACAGACAGATGAGTAACAGACAGATGAGTAACAGACAGACAGACGAGTAAGAGACAGACAGACGAGTAACAGACAGATGAGTAACAGACAGACAGATGAGTAACAGACAGACAAATGAGTAACAGGCAGACAGACGAATAACAGACAGACAGACAGACGAGTAACAGACAGAGAGATGAGTAACAGACAGACAGATGAGTAACAGACAGACAGATGAGTAAACAGACAGATGAGTAACAGACAAACAGATGAGTAACAGACAGACAGATGTGTAACAGACAGACAGATGAGTGAACAGACAGACAGATGAGTAACAGACAGACAGATGAGTAACAGACAGACAGATGACTAACAGACAGACAGATGACTAACAGACAGATGAGTAAACAGACAGACAGATGAGTAACAGACAGATAGATGAGTGAACAGACAGATGGGTAACAGACAGACAGATGAGTAAACAGACAGACAGATGAGTAACAGACAGATGAGTAACAGACAGATGAGTAACAGACAGATGAGTAACAGACAGACAGATGAGTAACAGACAGACAGACGAGTAACAGACAAACAGATGAGTAACAGACAGACAGATGAGTAACAGACAGACAGATGAGTAACAGACAGACAGATGAGTAACAGACAGACAGATGAGTAACAGACAGATGAGTAACAGGCAGACAGACGAGTAACAGACAGACAGACGAGTAACAGACAGACAGATGAGTAACAGACAGACAGATGAGTAACACACAGACAGATGAGTAACAGACAGACAGACGAGTAACAGACAGACAGATGAGTAACAGACAGACAGACGAGTAACAGACAGACAGATGAGTAACAGACAGACAGACGAGTAACAGACAGACAGATGAGTAACAGACAGATGAGTAACAGACAGACAGACGAGTAAGAGACAGACAGACGAGTAACAGACAGACAGATGAGTAACAGACAGACAGATGAGTAACAGACAGACAAATGAGTAACAGGCAGACAGACGAATAACAGACAGACAGACAGACGAGTAACAGACAGAGAGATGAGTAACAGACAGACAGATGAGTAACAGAGAGACAGATGAGTAACAGACATACGAGTAACAGACAGACAGATGAGTAACAGACAGACAGACGAGTAACAGACAGACAGATGAGTAACAGACAGACAGACGAGTAACAGACAGACAGACGAGTAACAGACAGACAGATGAGTAACAGACAGATGAGTAACAGACAGATGAGTAACAGACAGACAGATGAGTAACAGACAGACAGACAAGTAACAGACAGACAGACGAGTAACAGACAGACAGATGAGTAACAGGCAGACAGACGAGTAACAGACAGACAGACGAGTAACAGACAGACAGATGAGTAACAGACAGATGAGTAACAGACAGACAGACGAGTAACAGGCAGACAGACGAGTAACAGGCAGACAGACGAGTAACAGGCAGACAGACGAGTAACAGGCAGACAGATGAGTAACAGGCAGACAGATGAGTAACAGGCAGACAGATGAGTAACAGGCAGACAGACGAGTAACAGGCAGACAGACGAGTAACAGACAGACAGACGAGTAACAGACAGAGCTCCATTCTGGCTCTCTAGTGGCTGGGTCTGCATTGCTTCATTTTCTCCACTTGTCCTGACTCAGCATGTTTCTTCTGGTCACGAGACACTTTTTTCCATAGATTTTTCCCATAGAGTTAGACTTAATTAAGTTTATTGCTTTTCTGCACCAGACACTCAGAATAAGCATAAAATTCACCGACATGACTGCTTTGGGGGCAGTGTCTCTAGCAGGCTATTAGCCAAATGCCCTTAAACAGAAGCTCGCTCTCTCTCTGTCTCTCTCTCTCTCTCCCTCTCCCCCTCCAGCTCCCCCCTTTCCCTCTCTCTCTCCCTCTCTCTCACTCCCTCTCTATCCCTTTCCCACTCATTCTATCTCCTCTCTTCCTCTCTCCCTTTTTCTCATTCTCCCTTCCTCTCTCTCTCTCCCTCTTTCTCTTTCCCTTTCTCTCCCTCCCCCTTTTCTTCTCTCCCCTCTCCCTCTCTCCCTCCCTCCCTCTCTTTGCTCCTCGCTCTCTTTCTGTCTATCTCTTTCCCTCTCTGTCTCAAGATCTGTCCTCACCAGATTTAATGTGTAAAATGCAGCCGCCTTGAAGCTGTGGGCTGAGGGGCTTCCAGCCAGCTGCCTGGCGCAGAAGAGCCTGCAGGCGGGGTCCATGCCCAGCAAGCATGGGATGCATCTTGGGCCGTGTGAGCACCTGGCCCTCAGGACGGGCTCCCAGCTGGCCAGTGCCTGGGCCTCGGCCTCCGCTCACATCCCCCCAGCGCACAGAGCCGTGGCCCACTTCATCCCCCGCCCGGCAGGCAGCCATGGCTCTCGGGGGCCTGTGACGGTATCTCTGAGCCTTGGGGTCAGAAGCACTGGTCGGTGTGGGCAGGCCATGTGAGAGTGGGCACAGCCAGGGCAGCTGGGGCAGGCGGTCTGTGCCCCGGGGTCCACGCTGACCTCCTAACCCTCAGGGCCTCGGAAAGTGGCCTTGTTTAGATGAGGGGGAGAAGAGGCCGGGCAGCATTCCCGTCCTGCTTTCCCACTCAGGGAGCATCCGGTGTGGTCCAAAGACACAGGTCTGGGCCAGCCACACTGGACACCCAGAGGGAGCCAGCCCTGCCGCCACCAGGCCCCCACCACCAGCCTCTGCAGCAGGATGCGCTGAAGTCCAGGAGTGAACCACCTTGGGGTGCACAGCCAGGACCTGGGCCTCTTGAGGAAGGCAGAATTTCCCTGCATGACTGTTGTCACCTGCTCTGTTCCTACTTCCTGGTTCCTGTCCATTCCACACTTTGTCCTGATTTCTCTCTCACCACATCTCAGCCTCCAGGTTCCAGGTGCTGCCATGACGCCATCCTGACCTCCCTGGGCAGATGCCCTCACCCGTGTGTCCTGGAGCCTCCCCTCCCCAGAGCCCTGCCCCACTAGGGACAGACAGACACAGGCTGGGGGTGTGGGTCCACCTGCCAACACCCATGTCCAGTGGAGAAGCAATGACAGAAGCCAGAACTCCCGCCTTCCGCTCCCCATAAAGAATTTGGGTCCAGACTCCCAGAGGGGGAGAAATGTCAGGGGAAGATGCCCAAGGGCTCTGAACCCCAACTCCATCAGGACCCGGAGAGAGAAGAGGGAAAAGGGAGGGCAGTCAGAAGTAGAAATAGGTGTGGGTGTGACTTAGGACGGAAGAGAAGACAGGGCCATAGGAAAGCGTGCAGACACACACACAGACAGACAGCTGTAGAAATCACAGCTGTGTCTGCCCTGGGGAGAAGCACTGCGGTTTCCAGTGGGGGATGGGGACACAGGCTCTGGGGGCAGGAACGGGGTGCAGTTAGACCCTGATACCTTGTGATCCTATAAATCAATGTGGAATCACGAATAATTTTTTTTTTAAAAAGTTGCCGGGTGACATTGGCTCTCAGTTGAGGGGTGTCCCTGGGTGTGAATTCCTGTGGTGGGAACATCTCAGGGTGGGGTGTCCCCATGAGGGGCCGTCTCTAGCTAGAGGTGTCTCTGTGGGTGTCAGGGAGGGTGTCCCTGTGGGTGTCAGGTAGGGTGTCTCTGTGGGTGTCAGGGAGGGTGTCTCTGTGGGTGTCAGGGAGGGTGTCCCTGTGGGTGTCAGGGAGGGTGTCCCTGTGGGTGTCAGGGAGGGTGTCCCTGTGGGTGTCAGGGAGGGTGTCTCTGTGGGTGTCAGGGAGGGTGTCCCTGTGGGTGTCAGGGAGGGTGTCCCTGTGGGTGTCAGGGAGGGTGTCCCTGTGGGTGTCAGGGAGGGTGTCCCTGTGGGTGTCAGGGAGGGTGTCTCTGTGGGTGTCAGGGAGGGTGTCTCTGTGGGTGTCAGGGAGGGTGTCTCTGTGGGTGTCAGGGAGGGTGTCCCTGTGGGTGTCAGGGAGGGTGTCCCTGTGGGTGTCAGGGAGGGTGTCCCTGTGGGTGTCAGGGAGGGTGTCCCTGTGGGTGTCAGGGAGGGTGTCTCTGTGGGTGTCAGGGGAGGGTGTCCCTTTGGGTGTCAGGGGAGGGTGTCCCTGTGGGTGTCAGGGGAGGGTGTCTCTGTGGGTGTCAGGGGAGGGTGTCCCTGTGGGTGTCAGGGGAGGGTGTCCCTGTGGGTGTCAGGGGAGGGTGTCCCTGTGGGTGTCAGGGGAGGGTGTCCCTGTGGGTGTCAGGGGAGGGTGTCCCTGTGGGTGTTCTGAGCTTGGTCTCTAGTACATTGTGTCCAGGGCAGAGAGCCCACACCTGTGCTCCTCAGCACCCTGGGCCCCTGCTTCTCCCAGGGTATCTGGTCAGCTCCCTCCTCCCCGTGAAGCTTCAGATCCGGTCGCCCTTGCTCAGCTCAGTGGCCATGGCCCCCCGGGGCTGGTTCTGGGGCTCACCCTCACCCTCAGGGAAGCCTGGACCCTCCTCTGGGCCCCCACCCCCACCCCACTGCCCCTCCCTGCGTGCTGGCCCTCCAGACGGTCTCGTGTCCAGTGGTCACATGGTCCCTCACCCCCAGACAAAGGAGCAGCCCCCTTGGGCTCTCCCACCACCCAGCCACCCGGCAGCACAAATCCAATCAGCTCGGGGGTCACCTGCCCCCCCCTTATTAGCCCACTGGTCTGCGGTCAGAGCACCAGGCCCGGGCAATATCTCATTTCCCCGCCTGAAGATAAGATCAGCCACGGTCTCAATGGGCCTTTCAGCCCTGCAGCCCTGGGAGGCTCTGATGTCCCCACACACACATGGGCACCCTCCAAGCAGGAGGAGGGAGGGTGTCACCCCGTCCTCCGTGTCAGGGAACAAACAGGCTGTCCGGGGTGGATGACAGCAGAGCCCTGTCCCCTTATCAGGCCAGGCCCACAAAGGCCGTCCACCTTCCCTGATTAGCATTCCAGGGCGTCCCGGCCCTATTTCTGTCACCGGGCAGATGGAGGTGGCCCTCACTCATCCCTTGCCTGAGTGACACATGGCCCGGCGAGGAGGCCGACATTGTTATTTGAGTTAAGAAATCAATTTGTATCAAATGTGCAGTGTAATTTATTTGTTGGCTTTGAAGCACAGGGAGGAGAGATTAATAGTCGGGAGGCAGCCACCCCCACCCTCACCTCCCCATAAAGTTCTTGTGAAGCCCGAGATAGTTCCTGTCAGGGTCCAAGTGACAGGCGTGTTTAAACGTGCACAGTGATCTTTAAATCTCAAAAAGAACACCTTGTCGGACACGATAGAACATCCCCTACCTCTCCCCATATCTGTCAGGAGCGGCCGTGACATGCGGCTTTAGTATTTTTGCTGACATTTGCTTTATCAGGCGCATCTGTTTGTGGTCGGAAGACGCTGATTCCCATTTCCTTCAAAAGCAGCTTGGGGAGGGCCGGTGGGAGGGAGGGAGAGAGGGCAGGCAGGGAGGGTGGGCAGGGAGGTGGCCAGGGCTGCCCTGGGACCCGGACTCACAAGACCCCATCTCACTGGGAGCAGTTGTCACTGGGGTCCAGTCATTGCTGGGACCTGGCTATCACCGGTCTGTCTCACCCATCCCTGGGGCCCAGTGTCATTGGGATCCAGTCATCACTGGGATCCAGCCATCACTGGGATCCAGCCTTCACTGGGGTCCAGCCTTCACTGGGATCCAGCCTTCACTGGGGTCCAGCCAACACTGAGATCCAGCCAACACTGAAATCCAGCCATCACTGGGATCCAGCCTTCACTGGGATCCAGCCTTCAGTGGGGTCTAGCCTTCACTGGGATCCATCCAACAATGAGATCCAGCCATCACTGGGATCTAACCTTCATTGGGATCCAGCCTTCATTGGGATCCAGCCATCAATGGGATCCGGCCATCACTGGGATCCAGCCTTCACTGGGATCCAGCCTTCATTGGGATCCAGCCATCAATGGGATCCAGGCTTCACTGGGATGCAGCCAACACTGGGACCCAGTAACTGGGCCCACCTCCCTCACTGGGCTGGGTCTCTGCTGAGGGTGATTCACCTTCTCCTTGCTCGTCTTCTTTGTCTTATTGTTCTAGTCTTTGTCCTCTCTCATCTTCCTCTTCATCCTCCTTTCCCCTCCTCTTCTTCCCCTTCTCTTCCTCTGCTTCCTTTTCCTCTTCTTCTCCCTCCCTTCTCTACCTTCCTTCTCTTCCTCCACCTTTCCTCTCTTTCTTCACTTCCTTTATCTTCCTTTTCTTCTTCTCCTTCTTCCGCTCTTTCTTTTTTATTTTTGCCTCCAGGGTTATCACTGGGGTTTGGTGCCAACACTATGAATCCACTGCTCCTGGCATCCATATTTTTTTCCATTTTATTGGATAGGACAGAGAGAAATTGAGAGAGGAGAGAGTGATCGAGGAGGAAAGAGACAGAGAGACACCTGCAGACCTGCTTCACAACTGTGAAGCTTCCTGCCTGCAGGTGGGGAGCCGGGGGCTTGAACCTGGATCCTTGTCTGCGTCCTTGGGCTTAGCCTGGCGCACCACTGCCTGGCCCCTTTCTCCTCCCTTCTCTTCACCAGTCCACCTCCCTCTTTCTCCATCTCCTCTTTTCCCTTCCTCTCTCACCTTCTCCCCTTTGCCCCCACCCTCCTCTTTCATTTCCCTTCCCCTTCTCGTGTAAATCCAAACTCATTTTCACTCCTGTCTCTACCCTCATATTTATAAATTAAGAAGAATAATAATAATAAAACGCCTGCATCTTCTTCTCATAGAGTAGAGCTCATCAGACTCCCCGTTTTCAGCTGTGTTTGTTGTTTGCAGATGCAGGAGACACCGGCACCGTGAGAGGAGGGCAGGCCCTGCTGTCCTCGGGGCCTCGGTGGGGACAGACTCCAGGCATTTGCAGGGCGGTCCACAGCCCCGCTCTGGTCCCTTCCTGCTGCAAAAGTGGCTCCAAAGTGGGGTGCGGCGTCCCTCATGCCAGACCCGTCTGTACAGACTGAGAAGCTGCCTCCCTCTCAGGTGGGAGGAGACTCCTGTCCCCTTCGACCGTCTCTGTCCCTGTCTCTGAGTGTGTCTGTCTGTCCTCACACAGTGCTTCCCAGAGCTATGTGCTGGCTGCAGCTGCCTTGAGCAGAAGACAGACACACCCTTGGTGGAGAACTGACCCCGTGCTGGTAACCCCACGAGAATCCCGTTTAATTCTGCTGAGCGGGGCTTCATCCATGCACAACTGCCTATGCCCAAGCCCATTATTCATTTAGAAAGAGGGGCTGAGGGAGTCGGGCTGTAGCGCAGCGGGTTAAGCGCAGGTGGCACAAAGCACAAGGACCGGCATAAGGATCCCGGTTCGAACCCCGGCTCCCACCTGCAGGGGAGTCGCTTCACAGGCGATGAAGCAGGTCTGCAGGTGTCTGTCTTTCTCTCCTCCTCTCTGTCTTCCCCTCCTCTCTCCATTTCTCTCTGTCCTATCCAACAACAACAACAACAATAATAACTACAACAATAAAACAACAAGGGCAACAAAAGGAAATAAATAAAATAAATATTTTAAAAAATTAAATAAAAAAAAAGAAAGAGGGGGCTGGTGGTGGCACATCTGGTGGGACCCACACAGTACCGTGAGCAAGGCCCCGGGTTCAAGCCCCTGCTCCTCACCTGCAGGGGAAGCTTCTCCAGCAGGGAAGCGGGGCTGCAGGTGTCTCCCTCCCTCAGTTTTCTTAATTTTTTATCTTTATTTATATATTGGATAGAGATGGTTAGAAATTGAGAGGGGAGGGGGAGATAGAGAGGGAGAGAGACAGAGAGACACCTGCAGCCCTGCTTCACCACTTGTGAAGCTTTCCCCCTGCAGGTGGGGACCAGGGGCTCGAACCTGGGTCCTTGCACATTGTAAGGTGTGTGCTTAACCAGGTGCACCACCATCGCCTGTCTCTCTCTCTCTCTCTCTATCTCCTTTTACCATCTCAATATCTCTTGTCCTATCAAAGAAAGAAAGAGAGAAATAAAGAAAGAGAAAAAGAGAGAGAGAAAGGAAGAGAAAAACGAAGAGAAAGAAAGAAAGAAAGAAAGAAAGGAGGAAAAGAAAGACGGGAGAAGGGGGGAGGGAGGGAAGGAAGGAGGGTAGGAAAAGGAGAAAAGGAAGAGAAGGAACACTCCCTCATTTAATAAGAAAAAAATGATTATTTTTGAGGAAGAAGACTAATATTTTCACAGCTCCGGGTCACAATTCTTGCAAATCGTTGTGGAGTTAGAAGGCGCTGGCAGGTGCCTCCCCGGAGCTTGAGGGGAAAGCCCGCAGCCTCGGTGTCCCGGGACACGTGGCCCCAAGCTCTTCCGGCCCCGGGACCTGCATTGATTTGTAAAAGTGGGTGAACACCACCTGTAAAGATAGAGTAAAGCCAGCGCCAGGCCTCTTCCTGCACCTGGAGATGCCCTCTCTCTCCCGCCAGCGCGGCCGGAGTGCCCTTCTGGGGACTGTGACCCATCGGCCAAGGCCATGGCCAGAGCTTCCGTGTCTTCATCCGTGACCCCACGGGGCCTCGGCTTGGGCCTGCTGCCCAGGTTTCCGCTGGCACGCCGTTGCTTGGTGGCGTCCAAGGTTTGTGTCTCAGACAGAGGCCCCGGGGCCCCTCCGCTGGTTCCCAGCCTGTCAGGGCTGCTACACACATTTGTCAAGCGGCCTAATTGTGTCTGGCCGGGGCTGCTGCGGCCCTGGTGACAACAGGGTGGAAGCAGCAGAGGCTCCTGGCACTGAAGAAACTCCCATCACACCAACCACGGCTGGTAGTGTCTTATTCCTGCTCCTTTCTAGTGCAGTGCTTCTCTGAGAGCCCAGGTAGACCCCACAGATGGAACAATACAGACAAGTAAAATTTTATTACCAGGGAAAATGCCCGTGGCAGTGAAAGTCTTTTTATAGTGCTAATGTTTGGTTTTAATATTTAATAAGCATAGCTTTCTCCATAAAGAAACACAGCATTATGCTCAGTCCCTAGAAGGAGGGTGAGACTTGAAACTGTGCAGGTGAATTTTACCCCAAGCCACCAGGAAGGTTCCGGCCGCATTTCCAGCACAAATCCCAGGACGAGATGCAGGCCAGCTCCGAGGAGACCCAGGCTGTGCTCCCGACCTCAGGACAGGACAGGAAGCCGGGAACCAGCAGGTCTGGGCGGGGGCTTGGCTTCCCCTTTAAAAATTCTTCCATCAGTGATTTAATAATGACAAACAAGATTGCAAGATCACAGGGGTACAATTCCACACAGTTCCCAGAGTTCCCTGTCCCATCCCCTCCATTGGAAGCTTCCTTGTTCTTTATCCCTCTGGGAGCCTGGACCCAAATTCTTTATGGGGAGCAGAAGGTAGGAGTTCTGGCTTCTGTCACTGCTTCTCCACTGGACATGGGTGTTGGCAGGTGGACCCACACCCCCAGCCTGTGTCTGTCTGTCCCTAGTGGGGCAGGGCTCTGGGGAGGGGAGGCTCCAGGACACATGGGTGAGGGCGTCTGCCCAGGAAAGGCAGGATGGCATCATGGCAGCATCTGCAGCTTGGTGGCTGAAAGGTGGAAAGATAGAAAACAGGACAAATTGTTTAATAAACAGGAACCTAAAGGGAGGAACAACGCAGATGAGATTTGGGGTCTCCATTTTGAAAAAGCCAGGAAGTCTATTTTAGGTCTATTCCAAGGGGCCCATGACTTTACTAATCTTTTGCCTGAGCCTGACAGCTAACATGCAGATGGACTAAAAGTATTGTCTGGGGAGATGGTATCAGAGTTGAAAATAGAACTAAAAAGCTGGATCAGGGCAGAGAGTAGCTCCCAAATATGGGAAAGTAAATAAATACTGTTGACTATAAACCCCATTGATTTGCCTCTGAGTATAAAGTCAGTAACCAATTTTTTGGGGGGATTAATAGTTTACAGTTAATACAGTTATTAGTACATGTGTAGAATGTCTCAGCTTTCTGCAAAACCCTCCCCCTAGCCCGGGTCCTCCTCCACCATCAGCACCAGGACCTGAAATTCCCCTACCCTCCAGAATCCTTTACCTTGGTGCAAGACACCAAACCCAGTCCATGTTCTGCTTGGTGTTTCCCCTGCTGTTCTGATGTCTCCACTTCTGTCCCTGAGTGAGACCAGCCCGTCTTCATCCTGCTCTTTCTGGCTGATCTCACTGCTTGTGAAGCTTCCCCCCTGCAGGTGGGAGCAGGGCCTGAACTTAGGTCCTTGCACACGATAATGTGTGTGCTTAACCAGGTGCGCCCCCACCCAGCCCTCTCCACCTAAAAAAAGTCTTAATTTATTTGTTATATATCAGAGAGAATTCACATGTGATGGGGGGTGGGGCAGGGCAGCACTGTGCACACACACTGCCAGGGACAGAACCAGGAGCCTCGGGCCTGCGGCCCTGTGCTGGACCAGCCGCACGGCGTTTCCAGCTGCTCGTTCTGCCTTCCATGAAGGGCCCATGACCGTAAAACGCTCTGTCTGGCAACCAAGCCTACATGGACCCACTGGTCTGCATGCCCTCTGGGTCTCAGTCCCTGAAGCAACCTCTCAAATGGCTGATAAAGGTGAGAACATGTGTCCGTCTCCTCTCAGGTTTGATCAGATAGGAGGGAGTCTCACTATTAGATAAAGGCTCGGTGAAAGATGTGGGAAGTGGGTGGGACTTTCTTTTTTAAAGAGCCACAGTGCTAAATTCCATCTTCCAGCTGAGCTGGACGTAGATGCAGTTTCCGTCCCTGCGGCCCGGCCCAGGGCCCTGTCCTGCAGCCCTCTGGCTGCCCCATCATGGCACAGTGGACAGCTTGAGGCCTTTGTCCTTGGGCTCTGCTGACCAAAGCTGCTGGTTAGTCTACCACCAGGTGCCCAGCAGAACAGGAATCCAGCCAGTGCCAGTGACTGCAGGGCTGACCTGCTTTGTTCTGTGCAAAGCAGTCACCAAGGTGTCACCATAACAGGCATATGACCGAGGGGTCTCACCATGAAGAAGTCAGGGGGGCCAGGCAGTGGTGCACCCCATACTAATACACCCAAGGGCTGGGGTACGAGCCCCACTCCCACCTGCAAGGGAGAAGCTTCATAGGTTGTGAAGCAGGGCTGTAGATTTCTCTCTCTCTCTCTCTCTCTCTCTCTCTCTCTTTCTCTCTGTCTCTCTCCCTCTCCTTCTCTCTCTCCCTCTCTCCCTCTCCCTCTCCCTCTCCCCCTCTCCCTCTCCCTCTCCCTCTCTCCTTCTCCCTCTCCCTCTCCCTCTCCCTCTCTCTCTCTCCCTCTCCCTCTCTCCCTCTCCCTCTCCCTCTCCCTCTCTCTCTCTCCCTCTCCCTCTCTCCCTCTCCCTCTCTCTCTCTCCCTCTCCCTCTCTCCCTCTCCCTCTCCCTCTCCCTCTCTCCCCTCCCTCTCTCCCTCTCCCTCTCCCTCTCCCTCTCTCCCTCTCTCCCTCTTTCTCTTTCTCCCTCCATGCCTCTCCCTTTCCTCTGAATTTCTCTCTGTCCTATTCAATAAAAAGAAAGAAATAGAAAGAAGAGAAAAGGAAATGAAAGGATGAAAAAAAGAGAGAGAAAGCAAAGAATTGGGGGGCTTGGGAGATAGTTCATTGTGGCTGAGCTCAGGGTTTGCCAGAGGTTGCAAATTCAGCCCCAGAGCTGAGCAATGTCTGGACTCTCCCTTCCTCTATAAAGATACATAAATAAATCTTTTATTTAATTTATTTTTTCTGGGTAGATAGAGACAGAGAAATTGAGAGAAAAGAGGGAGGTCGTCAGGGAGAGAGAGAGAGAGACAGAGAGATGCCTGAAGCCCTGCTTCACAGCTTGCAAAGCTTTCCCCTGCAGGTGGGAGCAGGAGCTGGAACCCGGGTCCTAGAACATGGTGAGGGTGATGTGTATGCCAGAAGAGGTGACCACTGCCCAGCCCAACAGACCAGTCTGGGTAAAACAAGGCCACCCTGGGCTGTGCCCTGGGTCTGTGTGAGCCACGTCCCAGCCACAGCTCCAGAATCCCATACTGCTGTGTGGACATATGTGGCAGGCTCCTGCTTCTTCCAAAGAGCCCCCCCAGAAGCCCCTGGAAGCCCCCCAGGAGCCCCCCAAGAATCCCCCCAGAAACCCCCTGGAAGCCCCCAGAAACCCCCCCAGAGGTCCCCCAGAGGCCCCACCAGAAGCCCCCCAGAAGCCCCCCAGCAGCTGGCCCTCTTGTGCAAATAGACAGGAGCACACCTGGGCTGAAGGCCTCTCTGCTGGGAGCCCCACACAAGCCCTGGGCTCCATCTCAGCCCCTAATTGTCTTCGAGGGACTTTCTCAGGGAGCCCACGGGCCCCCGCAGCGTGATGTATGCATGTTCTGGGCACCCCGCAAATTCCTGGGGTCTCCCTCGGGCTCATTTATTATCCCCAGGCTGTCTCAGCTGCCGGCCAGTCTGTGAGCGGCATGGAGGCCCCATTGTGAGAAGCCACAGGGCATGGGGATGCTTGGCACGGCCTCCCTCCTGCTTGGGAAAGTGCTGGGCATGGGTGGGCGGGGCTAGGCCAGCAGAGGGGGGCAGTGTCTGCAGGGCCTGGAGCGGGAGTCACCCAGGAAACCATCCTGGGGAGAGTCCCACCCCCTGCATCTCAGTGGGGACCAGACAGGCTGACCCAGAGCTCAGAGCAGTGTCTGCCTGTCCTGCAAGCTTCCCACTGGGCCTCAAACTGCAGCACTGAGCTCTGCGCACTAAGCCTCGGCTGCAGCACTGAGCTCTGCACCAAAGACAGCCCCTTGTCAAAGATGAGTTGCCCACAGGTGCAGGAAGTGGAAGCAGCCTACAGTGTTCCCAGATGGGACCAGGGACTGGCAGGGGCTGAGAGGTCACACAGGCTCCTGGATCAGGTCGACGGGCTAAGCCCGCCTTGTATTTATAGATTTCTTCAAGTTTGCAAGCAACTCCTCCCCTAAACCTGCTTGCTAGCTCTGCTCTCAGCTCTCACACATCCTCCCAATGTGTCTAGTCCACCCCCATGTTGGCTATCAAGCTCAAAGATGACTAAGACGTGGCCTCCAAGGGACGTTTGTAAAACAGACGACCCAGCTTCCTTCCAGCCTAAGGTCCCTATTCTCATCTGCTCTGTTCCTACCTTTAGGTCCCTGTTTATTAAACAATTCATCCTGCTTTATATATTACTGCCTTTCAGCCACCAAGCTTCAGATGCTGCCATGACGCCATCCTGACCTCCCTGGGCAGACGCCCTCACCCCTCACCCGTGTGTCCTGGAGCCTCCCCTCCCCAGAGCCCTGCCCCACTAGGGACAGACAGACACAGGCTGGGGGTGTGGGTCCACCTGCCAACACCCATGTCCAGCGGAGAAGCAATGACAGAAGCCAGAACTCCCACCTTCTGCTCCCCATAGAGAATTTGGGTCCAGACTCCCAGAGGGGGAGAAATGTCAGGGGGAGATGCCCAGAGGGCTCTGAACCCCAACTCCATCAGCACCCGGAGAGAGCAGAAAGAAAAGAAAGGACATTCGGAAGTAGTAACAGGTGTAGGTGTAACTTAGAGAGGAAGAGAAGGCAGGACCATAGGAAAAATGGAGAAATATATATAAATATAGATAGTTATAGAAATAATAGTTGGGAGTCGGGCGGTAGTGGAGCTGGTGGCACAAAGCACAAGGACTGGCCTAAGGATCCCGGTTTGAGCCCCCAGCTCCCCACCTGCAGGGAAGTCACTTCGCAGGTGTTGAAGCAGGTCTGCAGGTGTCTGTCTTTCTCTCCCTCCCCCCGTCTTCCCCTCCTCTCTCCATTTCTCTCTGTCCTATCCAACAATAACAACATCAATAACAACAACTACAACAACAATGAAAAAACAACAAGGGCAACAAAAGGAAATAAATATTTTTTAACTTTTTTTTTTAAAAAAGAAATAATAGCCAACCCATATCTGTACCCTTGGGAGAACCACTGTCATTCCCAGTGGAAGGAACAGGGACACAGAGTTCTGGGGGTGGGAACGGGGTGGAGTTAGACCCTGTTATAATTTGTTTTTAATTTTTTATTTATAAAAAGGAAACACTGACAAAACCATAGGATGAGGTATACAGCTTCACACAATTCCCACCCCCAGAACTCCATATATCAACTCCTCCCCTGATAGCTTTCCTATTCTTTATCCCTCTGGGAGCATGGACCCAGGGTCATTGTGGGGTGCAGAAGGTGGAAGGTCTGGCTTGTGTAATTGCTTCCCCGCTGACCTGTTATAATTTTTTAAATCAATATGAAATCACTCATTTAAAAACTGTGGTGAATATACAAAGCAGGGACAGGTTTACTAGGTAGTCAGAAAGCAGGAGAGCCAAGTGAGCAGAGGAGGGAGGGGCAGCAGCCATGAGCCAGAGCTCAGCAGCCTTCAGCCACAGCAGATGTGGCCCCGGCGGGAGGCGATGGGCGGGTGAGGAAGGGGAAAAGGGGAAAAAATCCACCAGATGCCTGAGTCAGTGGCCGCTCTACCCACAATCCCCGGCTGGGCCGAATGCTAGTGGGTACACCACCCATAATTCCCAGGGCCCTCCTGGGACCAACGGAGCCCCCTCCCGTGGGAGCAGGGTGCTGCTGCCAAGACCTCCACAGCTCTGCCTCTCATCTGCCCGCCTGGCATCACAGCTGAACTCCTCTGACCGTCCCTGGTCCTGCCAGGACCCCCGGACCATCCCTCCTCCACCCCCACCATTCCAGCCGCTCCTGCCTTCTGACACCCTGCCACTCAATATTTGTTGGAAATTTTGTTCCCTCCCCCCAAAAAAAAATTAATTTAAAATAATCAATGATCATAGGACATCATGGTTGGTGCAGGCTGCTTCTGTCTGCCACCAAGAGCCTTCAGGGTCAACGAAAGATAAAATAATTACCTGTTTCTATGAGAGAGAAGAGGAAGGGGGAGAGAGGGAGGAGAAGGAGAGAGAAAGAGAGAGTGAAGGAGAGAGAGAAGGAGAGAGTGGGGGTGGAAGAGAGAGGGAAAAGAGAAAGAGAGAGGGAGAGAGAGAAGAAGAGAGAAAGGAAGACAGAGGGAGAGAGAGGAAAAAAGAGGAAGAGAGAGGGAGAGGCAGAGGCTGCGTTGGTGCTTGGTGCTGCTGAAAAGCACGGCTTGGAGCTTTCGTAATTGTGTTGCTGCCCTGTCCACTCATTAACTCCATCTCGTGGCGTGTGACAGGGAGAACATTCCCAGCTGTTCAGGGGTACAGAGTCTGTTCAGTATGTGAACCAGTTGAAACTCACTGTGTCGCCAGCACACACTTCTAGAACAGAGAGAAATGGAGGACAGGGGGACAGAGAGAGAGAGACACAGACACCTGCAGCCCTGCCCCACTGCTTGTGAAGCTTCCCCTTGCGGGTGGGGACTGCGGGCTTGAACCCGGATCCTTGTGCCTGGCACTACATGCACTTAACCAGGTGCACCACTGCCCAGCCCCATCTTGTTTTAAAGCAAACTCCTCTGACTTCCTTTAAAAAAAAAAAGAGTGTTTACCAACTTACTTAGGGCCCCAGAAGCCCCAGGTCTCAGGACAATAGGCAAACATCTTGGACAAAGACAGATTGTGAGTGGTGACAGTCTGGTGACACCTTGTTCCCCACGTCCCCGACCTTAACAGGACCAGGACGGGCAGAAGCAAACTCCGAGCTGTACAGAGACCTGCCTCCCTCTGTCCCGGACCGAGATGGAGTCGTGGCTGAAAAATGGAGGCAGCCCATGGACGTCTTCAATGAGTCTTCTGCTGATGGAAAAGTACAAATTCCCTAGGGAACCAGAAGGACGCAGGCAGCCTGGAAGGGTGGCCAGTGTCTGTGTGAGCCGCCAGCAAGGTCACGCGAGGGGAGGTGGATCTTGAATCTCCCTTGCAATTGACTTGAGAAGGCTCCGAAAATAACATCTGAAGCAGCTTATTGAGATTGCCTGGCCTTATCGATTTCTGCCCTGTATCAATAGCTGCGGGGGGGGGGGGGGGGGTTGGTGGCGTTGTGTGTGTGGCCGGAGGAAAACTGCCTCTATTTGCGCTTCACACTCAGCAGAGAAGACAGAGGAGGGAAGGAGGGGGAGATAGGGGGAGGGAGAGAGGGAGGGAGAGTGAGAGGAAGGAAGAGAAAGAGGGAGGGAGATAAAGAAAGAGAGAGATGGAGATAAAGAGAGAGAGGGAGGGAGATAGAGAGAGAAAGGAGGGAGATTATGAGAAGGGGGGGAGAGAGAGAGGGAGAGCCTGTTAACAGGGATGCTTTTCAGTTATGCATTAGAAGCTGGAAGACTGCTCCAAAGTTTCAGGTTCAGTTCCCTGCACCAGCATCAGCCAGAGCTGAACAGGGCTCTGGAATTAAAGATCAAAGAAGCTTGGAGACAAGTTCTGCATTGACTTCACTGCAAAACTCCACCCAGGTAGACATGGCTCCCTTGCACTGGGCAGGTTTCTGCCCCCCCACCCCCATGCCCCAAAGCTTCCTTGAGAGTCAGAAGAAACCCCACAGTGAAGTCTCAGCGCCGCCAGTCCCGCCACGGGGGGCAGTGAGCATGTCTGCAGCACCAACTCCACCGTTTCCAGGAGCCAGGATTGTTTCAGTGCCCTGCCATCACGGTGGGCAAAACCTTAACCCTCAGCTACATCCTGCCTGGTCTCTGGGTTGGAAATAAGGTTGTCCTGCTTCTGGACCAGCTGTGAAATAAGGTTGTCCTGCTTCTGGACCAGCTGTGAAATAAGGTTGTCCTGCTTCTGGAACAGCTGTGAAGTAAGATTGTCCTGCTTCTGGAAGGGCTGTGAAGTAAGGTTGTCCTGCTTCTGGACCAGCTGTGAAGTAAGGTTGTCCTGCTTCTGGACCAGCTGTGAAATAAGGTTGTCCTGCTTCTGGACCAGCTGTGAAGAAAGGTTGTCCTGCTTCTAGACCAGCTGTGAAGAAAGGTTGTCCTGCTTCTAGACCAGCTGTGAAGTAAGGTTGTCCTGCTTCTGGACCAGCTGTGAAATAAGGTTGTCCTGCTTCTGGAACAGCTGTGAAGTAAGGTTGCCCTGCTTCTGGACCAGTTGTGAAGTAAGGTTGTCCTGCTTCTGGACCTGCTGTGAAGTAAGGTTGTCCTGCTTCTGGAACAGCTGTAAAATATGGTTGTCCTGCTTCTGGAACAGCTGTGAAGTAAGGTTGTCCTGCTTCTGGACCAGCTGTGAAATATGGTTGTCCTGCTTCTGGACCAGCTGTGAAGTTAAGGATGTCCTGCTTCTGGAACAGCTGTGAAGTAAGGTTGTCCTGTTTCTGGACCAGCTGTGAAATAAGGTTGTCCTGCTTCTGGAACAGCTGTGAAGTAAGGTTGTCCTGCTTGTGGAACAGCTGTGAAATAAGGTTGTCCTGTTTCTGGAAGGGCTGTGAAATATGGTTGTCCTGCTTCTGGACCAGCTGTGAAATAAGGTTGCCCTGCTTCTGGACCAGCTGTGAAGTAAGGTTGTCCTGCTTCTGGAACAGCTGTGAAGTAAGGTTGTCCTGCTTCTGGACCAGCTGTGAAGTAAGATTGTCCTGCTTCTGGAACAGCTGTGAAGAATTAACCATGGAGGCCAGGCACACAGCACAGTGTTCTGCTAAAGACTCTTGACTGAGGCTCTGAGGGCCCAGGTTCAGTCCCCAGCAGCACCAGCAGCTGAGTAGGGCTCTGGTCTCTCCCTGTTGTAGAGCCAGATGTTGTAGTGCAGGGGCCGCAGAGAAGAGAGAGAGAGGGACGGAGTGAAGAGGAAACACAAATCTTTATTCACTCTGGCACCTCAGAGTTGGGTGTTAGAGAAGCAGGTTGGGCCACGTGGAGGTAGAGAAAATGGCCGCCTCACGCAGTAAGCTTTCCTGCATCTGAACACCAGAGTGGAGCGCTGGCAAGAGAGAGAGGTGCGGAAGAAGAAAGGATTTTATAGGAGTAGCTTTCACGAGAATGGGAAGGGGGAGGAGTAACCATAGCACTCCAGGATAGGATGATAACTCTCGTGAGAATGGGAGGGGGGAGGAATAACCAAAGCACTCTGGATATCGTGGGGATATAGACAATGCCCTGAGGGCATAACATGGCGGAACAGGCACTCCGAGAATGTCCCAACTCTCACGGGAACTAGCAGTAGCCTGAGGAGACAACATGGTAGATGTGACTGCATTGGCACAATTTCCCAGCATCTCCCCCTTTCCTTTTATCTAATGCCCAGGGCAACAGTGTGTAAAGTCTGTGAACTATTCAGTGTCAGTCTATGAAAAACCAGCAACGTGAAGGGAAGAAAGCTGCTGTAAAATTGTCTAAAGTGTCCAAAGGGTATACCAGCAAGTCCGATAAAAGTCTCAGTCCAAAGTAGGCGACTAGGGGGAGAAATGGCAGCGGATGAAATGCTGCATGAGGAAGGTCAGCCTCCGGTGTTTAGACGCAGGAAAGGTTACTGCGTGAGGCGGCCATTTTCTCTACCTCCACATGGCCCAACCTGCTTCTCTAACACCCAACTCTGAGGTGCCAGCACGAATAAAGATTTGTGTTTTCTCTTTGCTCCGGACCCTCTCTCTCTCTTCTCTGCAGCCCACGCACTACAACATCTGGCTCTACAACATCTGGCGCCCAACGTGACCCGCACTCACGCCCAGCCTGAGGTCGAGAAAAGCCGCCCAGACACAGGTAAGTGGCATCCGCCTGCCTCTGTGGCCCCGCATCTCCCTCCATCATGGGAATTTTTTTGTTTTATGAGGAGGTGTCCCAGTTATTATCTCCTTCTGCCCTGGGACAGATTCACGCTGTCACAGATGGTTTAATTTTCGTTATCCCTTGGATTTTTATAACTGTGGTCGCCACTTACAAGATATGTACAACGTGGTCTGCCATGAGGATAAGTGACCTTGAGGCTGAGATACGAGAGTTAAAGCACATGTGCTTAAGACGCCCTCAGCGATCAGCAGATAGACCCAGAACTTCTGTTCCCACAGACACGTACACGTGTTCAGAAGCTCCTCCTCCGACCCCGCACCCTGCCGCCCAGTGTTCAGCTTCTCCTGAGATACAAGAGTTAAGAGATATGTGCTTACAACCTAAACGCCCTAAGTGATTTGCAGTCAGCACCCAAACTTCTGTACCTGCAGACATGTGCTCATTCCCTTCTGTGGCTTCCATGACCCCTTCACCCGCAGACACGTGTTCAGTTCTTTCTGCTTCTCTGGCCCCGCCCCCTGTTTCCCCTGAGGCTTCCGGTTCTCTAGCCCCTCCTCCTACTGCCCTGGTTTTGGCTTCCCCTGAGGCTTCTGCTTCTCTGACCCCACCCCCTGCTGATACGTCATCATTAAGAGACCTTGTGGCTGAGATATGAGAGTTAAAGGATATTTTTTCAGCATTTAAGGACCTTAAACCATTTGCAGTCCCCCCCAAGAGCTCCATCCCCGTAGATACGTGTTCAGTTTCCCCTGTGGCCACTACAGCAGTTTCCACAGCACCTTCCACTTCTGTAGCTATCTCCCCAGTGTCATCGAACCAAATCCATACCTTCCCAGTAAACGTGGCCCCGTCTAAACAAAACCCTCAGCCATGGCAGCCATACTCCGCTAAAGACCTCGAAACACTCAGACAAGCAGTCAGGGATGACGGAATGCACGCTCCATGGACCAAGTCCGTTTTAAGGAGTTTTTACCACCATCTTAACATGCCCCAAGATTGGAAAGATCTGGCTCGTGCTGCACTCCCAGACCCCCTCTACCTACAGTGGAAGGCATACTTCCGCGATGAGTGCTCTAGACAGTCGCAGGAAAATAGTAACAAAAGGTAGAATGGGATTCTGATGCTTTGTTTGGAGAAGGAGCTTATGAATCTGGAGCTCAGCAGGAAGAAGCCAGGTTTCCAACTGGTTATTTTGAACAGGTACACATCTGCACAACACAAGCATGGGAAAGGGTGACCCCACCCAATGTAGATTCGTCAGTTCCCATTAACTCTATTCACCAAGGCACTGATGAATCATTAGCGAGCTTCATCTCAAGGGTGAAGACAAGCTTAGACAGAAAGGTTTATAATCCTGACATCCGCTCACTACTCCTGCGCTCTATTGTCTGGGAAGGCATGATACCACAATTCCGTCAGGCATGCCTTAATCTTAAACACCTACACCCAGATAATTGGATTTTAGCGACACAGGAACTTACATCAGGCAATTATGGGGCATCCGCTATGACACAGGTTTATGCAGTTACCCCACATAATCACAATGGGGCCTGCTTTCAGTGCGATCGCCAAGGACATTGGCGTAACCAATGTCCTGATAAGCTGCGACCATGCCTCCAGTCAGAGGAACCCCGCTTTCACTCAGGGAGCCAGAGGCCACATACTGTTTGTCCAAGATGTCGTAAGGGGTTTCATTGGAAGAGAGATTGTTGGTCCCAATTTCATAAAGACGGTTCACCCCTGAATGGTACAAATTCAGGGCCTGAGATTTTGTGGACCACTCCTGTTCTAGAACAAGGTAACCTTTCTATTTTATTCGACAGGAAAGAGAGACATTGAGAGAGGATGGGGAGACAGAGAGGAAGAGAAAGACAGGCATTTCCAGACCTGCTTCACTACTCATGAAGTGACCCCTTGAAGGTAGGGAGTGGGGGCTTGAACCCGTGTCTCTGCACACGTAACTCTCCTCTGCACATGCTCAACTCGTGACTCGGTCAAACACTCAGCATGAACCTGAGCCAGCAAGTCTGGCTCTCTGATGTCTCCTGACTGGCGGTGGGCTCCGCCAGGGGCAGTCAACTTCGCCCACTAAGTGACACCTTTTACTTCAGGGAGGTGATTTCTCCCACCCAAATACATCTCTGTGGCAAGATGTCGACTCCCATAGGAGCCTACAGGTTAGGTGGAGGCTGAATCTGGGGTGAAAGACTCTTATGGGGGCTGGGCAGTGGCGCAGCTGGTTAAGCGCACGTGGCACAAAGCACAAGGATCGGCGTAAGGATCCCGGTTCGAGCCCCCGGCTCCCCACCTGCAGGGCAGTCATTTCACAGGCGGTGAAGCAGGTCTCTGCAGGTGTCTGTCTTCCCTTCTCTGTCTTCCTCTCCTCTCTCCATTTCTATGTTCTACCCAACAACAACAACAGCAATAGTAACAATAACAATAACGACAACAAGGGCAACAAAATGGGAAAAACGGCCTCCAGGAGCAGTGGATTCACCAAGTGCAGTCACCAAGCCCCAGAGATAGATAGATAGAGAGAGAGAGAGAGAGAGAGAGAGAAGAAAGAAAGAGAGAGAGAGAGAGAAAGAAAGAAAGAAAGAAAGAAAGAAAGAAAGAAAGAAAGGAGAGAGATAGAGAAAGGAGGATACTCACGTGCAATCCCCTCCCTAGGGCATCTCCCTGGGCCCATTCCCTGCTCTCCTGTTGGTGGTGGCATCGTCCCAGCAGGCATGTCTCTCACCACACTTCCCTGGCAGCCTCCAGCCTTCACCTGAGAACACCTGCAAGATGGTCTGAAGCCCCACGGGTCATTCGCGAAGCTGCTCTCCGCTGCCCGTGGGCAGGTGTTGTCAGTAAACACGTGTGGTTTCACTTTTTCTTGACTCGGTGTTCCTGAGCTTGCTCCTTGTGTTTTCAGGCTCAGAAGAGCCCAGCGTAGAGCGAGAGGCTATTTCTTGCACCCAACAACTCACCGTGAGGCTGCTTCTATGAGCTTGGAGACAGCCCCCGGGGAGAGACTTATCTCAGGACATAGCCGGCGAGGGGCAGGGCCTGCCTGCCGTCAAGAGCTTGCAAAGCCCTCAGTTCACACACCTGTCTGCCTGACAGCAGCTCCTCTGTCCTGACAGAGCTGGTGGCAGATGGATTGATTTAGATGCTTATGACTCAGCAAAGAAGCACAGAGGACGACCAAGGCGTGTGAAAGGTTCTCTTCCTAGGACCGGATATCCACATCAGACGCGCTGACAGCGGTGTCCAAGTTGCCAGTTCACCTTGGCAATGTGTTTTCATATTTCCTTTTTGTTCATTTTGATTCTATTTATTTCTTTGCATTGGACAGAGAGAAATGGAAAGGGGAAAGGGAGATAGAGAGGGAGAGAGGGGGCAGGGTAGTGGCTCACCTGGGTGAGCGCACAGGCTACAGTGCCCAAGGACCCAGGTTCAAGCCCACAGTCCCCACCTGCAAGGGGAAAGCTTTGCAAGTGATGAATCAGGGCTACAGGTGTCTCTCTGTCTCTTGTCCCCATTCCTCTCAATTTCTGACTGTCTCTATCCAATAAATAATAATGATAATAATTTAATATATATATATATATATATATATATATATATATATATATATATATAATAGAAGGAGAGACACCCACAGACCTGCTTCACCACTTGCGAAACTCACCTCCTGAAGGTGGGGAGCTGGGGCTCGAACCCGAGTCCTTGCACCTGGTACTGTGTGTGCTCAAGCAGGTGCGCCACCAGCAGGTCCCCAATAAATAGTCAATAACATTTACCTTCCTCTCATAAAACCACTGTAACTCAAGGAAGTTATGATTCCCACTCAGAAAGAGGCTACAGTGACATTCTGTGCTGCTGAGGACAGCCTTCGTGGAGGACGGTCTGGCGTGGACACCGGGCGTCTTTGGCGCATCATTGGGGCTTAATACGCTTTCCCCGATTCCGTCTGGGGGTTTCCTGAGCTGTTGACTGGTGTGTATTCAAAGCCATGGCTATGAAGCCGTTGGTTCTGTTGTTTGTGTGACATGCTGGAAAACAGAGAGCGGGTAATTAATTACTAGAGTAGTTTATGGTTTATCAGTCTTCTAGCCACTAAGATGTCAACCATGAAGAAATGTCTGTGTGTGGAATAGAAAAGAGAAACTATGAGACACATTCTCTGCGAGCCCATTTGTGAAGGAAAATGTGTCCTATTGCACTCACGTCATTGTTAGTACGTGCTGTGCTACACATAGCACGTGTTGAAAGTCTTCTGATGGGCTTCTGCCCCACCACATCTTCACCGGAGGTGTTTTCACTCAGCAATGGCAGAACAACGTTGTTCTTCATCTTTGAATAATGACTTCAGGTGCTAAGAAAGCAGATTCCGTCTTCAAGTTCTCACAAAGCACACCACACAGTCAGCTGTTTAGTTAGTGGGGGCTCAATATCCTCGGCAGAGGACCTACTGCTAAACGCCACTTTTCTTCTTTTGATGGAGAAGTGTGGACATCAACAGATGGGTGCTGGGACCGCCAAGCGCTCACTCATTTGGATAAGTTTGGTGTGAACTCGCTGACACCTGTGTTTCAGGTGTGTAAGACACCGGCTATTCAGATAAGATTTGATCACGCTTCTCAAACAGCTGATTCTGAAAGGTTTGGGAGCTGGTGGTCTAAATGTTTGAAACAAGTTGCTTTAGTCCTGCCTGCTTCCCCTTCTGATGGCCTTTTGCTAATCCTTCCCTTTACTGCTCAGGTATCAATTTAAACAGCAGCTTAAGCCCATAGCCGCCCAGGGTTGGGATAAAGACACCTGCGGCTGCTGGAAGCTCATGGAAACAGCTCACAGGAGGGAGTACAGAAGCCAGTGTCTCTAGAAAAATAAACAGAGAAACCATATGGGCTGGGCAGCCCACGTGGGGCCTTTCTTCTTCTAAGGCCATTTGGTGAGTCTAATCCACCAGGACAAATTCACAATTCAATTCAAGCGGGGCGGGTGCCAGGAGACGCCTTCCCTGCCGACCCAGGGAGGAAAGCCGTGTCAGCGATGAAGACACCAACGCCTGAGTCTCTGATAGGCATCTGAGCGGCAGCCGCAGTGATAATGCTCCAGTGACAGCTCTCAGGACGAGATGAGGGTACCCATCCTGCCAGGGCTCCTGAGGGCCCAGCAAGGGGCAGCGGCCCTGCTGCAGGTGTGCAAAGCATGGCCAGCACCTGAGACAGGCACTCATTAGAGAGAAATCGTGTCTCCTAAGCGGCTGCGCCTGCCAGCTTTCCTCGCGGAATCCTCACAGGATGCCGCCGAGCTTCCCAAAGGCACTGGCTCCAATTTGCACAAAAGCCCGAGACAGAAGTGGACGGCTGAAGAGGAAAATGGAGTGGACGCAGAGTAAGTGAGCAGAGACGCATCATCCTGCCCTTGTTTTCTAGCTGGTTAACTTCCATTTCCTTGGAAATGTTTTTCTTTCTTTTTTTTTTTTCACAGTGCTCTAAAATCAGTCCACTTTACTTGCCCATACAATCACACATGTCTACCCAATATTTACCTATTGGCTTCTTTGCTCTGGCCAAAAATGGTTTATCAGGATGATCTAAATTCTCTCCAAATCGTATCTCTCCTGGCAGCCACCATCTCCCCTCCATCCATCTACCCCAACCATTCCTCAGTCACCACCTCATCCATCCATCCATTCATCCATCTACCAATCCATCCTCCCTTCATCCATCCACTCATCTGTCCCACTGTTTTCGGGCATTGGGTTGGATTTTTTTCCTTTAAGGCATTTTTTCTTTATTTATTAGTGATTTGGTAATGATCAACAAGATTGTAAGATAACAGGGATGTAAGTCCACATGGTTCCCACCACCATGTGATCTGGGATCCTGGACCCACATTCCTTATGGAGAGCAGAAGGTGGGAGTTCTGGCTTCTGCCATTGCTTCTCTGCTGGACATGGGTGTTGGCAGGTGGATCCACACCCCCAGCCTGTCTCTGTCTTTCCCTAGTGGGGCAGGGCTCTGGGGAGGGGAGGCTCCAGGACATATTGGTGGGGTCATCTATCCAGTAAGGTCAGGTTGGCATCATGGTAGCATCTGCAATTTGGTGGCTAAAAGTAGTAGGCTATGAAGTAGGACAAAATGTTTGATAAATAGGAAGCAGAAAGTAGGAATAGAGCAGATGAGAATAGGGTTTTTTAGCATGAAATTAACCTACAAAGTCTATTTTAAATATGTTTAGATTTTAGCCTGAACTTGAGAGCTAGGATGGAGGTAGGCTAAAAATATTGTTTGTTAAGATGTCGTGAGAGTTGAGAACTAGGACTAGAAAGCTGGATTAGGGCAAAGAGTAGCTTCCAAATATGAGGAAAGTATATAAATATTGTTAACCATTTACCACATCAGTGTGACCCAGGGCCCACGTCTGTTCATATTCAGCACAGGAGCCTGTGTGGCCTCCGAGTCCCTATCAGTCTGAGCTCACAGTCCATGGTCACAGCTGGAACATTCCAGGCTGCTCTCATGTCAGGACCCGTCTTCCTCGAGGGGCAGAGCAGGCTGACCAGCCTCCCTGCAGAGAGTGGGGCGTCCCCGCCATGGCTGCTCTGCAGTGAGGGCAGGTCCTGGGGAGGCCCCTTAACCCACTGCACTATTGCCCGACTCCCACTCCCCTTCCTTTCTCAATTTCTCTCTGTTCTGTCTAATAAAATGGAAAAAAATGGCTACTAGAGCATGGATTCATAGTGCCGGCACCAGCCCCTGAGATAACCCTGGAGCAAAATAAAATAGGAAATAAATCAATAGAGAGAGAAACTGAGAGCAGAGAGAAGACCGAGAGGAAAAGACATCAGCAGCCCTGCTCCACTGCTTCTGAAGCTCCTCCTGCAGGTGGGGACTGGGAGCTCGAATTCAGGTCCTTGTGCCTGGTAACAGGTGCAGTGGACAGGGTGCGCCACCGCCCCTGCCCTCCCTGTCTCCTTCCCATCTGAGGAAGGGTACCCAGACAGTCCCTGAAGACTCCTCAGACTTCTCCAAAGACATGTGTCGCCGTAGGGAAGTAAACATGGAAGTCGCCCCATCACTGCGGCAGGGTGAAGCCGCGTTCCCGGGCCACCACGCCCCCAGGGCTCTTGCCCCACAGCTCGGCGTCCGGCCTGCTTCCTGGACACCTGCTGCCCTTCATCTTGGGCCAACCTCACGCCAGTCACCGCTTCTCTGACATTATTTCACAGTGGCGCCTGCCTCTATAATGCTGTGTTGTCAGTTTGCTCTAAAACAAAGAAAAGTTCTCCCTTCCACTAGCTGGATTTAATGAGAAGCAGAGCTTAGAGACGTCGGGACTTGCGGAGAGAACTTAATCCGGTCTGCCCGGGACCCACTTCGGGCCGTGTGCTGATTCCGGCTCATACCCCTCACGCCGTGTGGGGCAGCGGGTAAAGGCAGGGTCATTAAGACCGTGGAGGATGAACAGCCTCGGAGAGATGGACTCCCGTTGCTTAGGATTCGATTTGACTTTTAAGCTAAAGAAGAGACTGAACCCGGGGTCTGGGGATGATGTCCCACAATCAATCAAATCACCGGGAAGAGCTGGTGGTGGCAGATCTCTACAGCTGCCCAAAGCCCAGGTGGCCAGAGCTGAAATGAGCGTCACTGCAGAAGCCGGTGTGAGAGCCGGCCTGATACCCACCAGCACGTCTTCTGCTATCCTGTACGTGCATCTCCATGCGCAAGGACCTGGTTCAAGCCCCGCTCCCCAGGAGGGGTGGAGCAGGGCTGCGGGGGTCTCTCTCCTTCTTACCTCCCCCTTCTCTCTGTTTCTCTCCATCTCTACCGCATTAGTTTAAAAGGATAAATAAGATTTTCAAATAAATATCACCATTTGAAAAAAAGGAGAAAAACAAGAAGTGGTTATTCTGTGGTCATGAAATAAATACCCAGAAGTAGCCTTTGAAAACAAGAGGCCCATCATCAGATGACTGGCTGAAGAAGTTATGGGATCTATACTCCACGGAATACTACTCTGCCATCAAAAAGATGACACTTTGTTCTTTGGGACAAAATGGATGGAACTGGAGGGGCTGATGCTTAGTGAAACAAGTAAAAAGAAGAAAGACGCTGCTCACATGTGCAGTCTAGAGACCTGACTCACAGGACCTTGCCCAGAACAAACAAACCAACCAACCAAATCACAACAAAACAGAAGCCAGCAAGCGGTGAGACTTTGCAAGCACTCTGCATGGTTCTCTGGGGGCTGGGAGAGGGACAGGCAGCTCGGGGGCTGCGGTGTGGGACTAGACACCAGTTTTACAATCTTGTCACCAACCATCAATAACAAATGCAAAATCATTTTTAAAGAGAAAGACAGAGGGGCCATAAACAAGAGGGCAGAGTCTCCACCACAGCCTCACATGAAGGCGTCCTCTGAGAGAGACAGAGACAGCAAGGGGAACAGAGACCAGAGCCACACTCCCTGAAGGTAAGACGGGTGACAGGGAGACTGAGAGGGTGGATGGGAGCACTCCGCAGGGACAAGGGAGCCCCGTCCTCAGGGCGTCCTGCCTGCAGCCCGGCCAGAGCCTTGCTGCTGTGAATGTTTTCAGGAACCAACTAGAAAGTTGAAGCGAGACTTCAGCCGTCTCTGCCCTCGGGGACAGCAGGAGAGACAATCTCTCAGTAGCAGAGACTGAGCACGGGGCAGGCAGCCTCCGCTGAGGTAGCCTGGAGGACAGACCTAGCCAGATGACCATCCATCCTTGTTCCAGAAGCACAAGTCCCAAGACCTCCAGCTATGTGGGCCCCTGAGCTCCCTGGGCCAGGAGGTGAGGGGTGACTTCCCCAGAGAGAAGGAGGAGGGGGAGATGGAGGTGGAGGAAGAGAAGGAGGAGGAGAAGGAAGAAGATAGAGAGAAGGAGGAGGAAGAGGAGGAAAAAGAAGAATAGGAGAAAGAGAAGGGGAAGGAGGAGGAGGAAGTAGAGGAGCAGGAGGAGGAAGACCTGTGGTCTATATACACACTGGAATACTACTCAGCTGTGAAGAAGGATGGAGTCACCTTCTTCCCCTCATCTTGGGTGGAGCCGAAGGAATCCTGGGGAGTGAGATCAGCCAGAAAGAGCAGGATGAAGATGGGCTGATCTCACTCATGGACAGAAGTGGAGACATCAGAACAGAAAAACACCAAGCAGAATGTGGACCGGGTTTGGTGTGTTGCCCCAAAGTAAAGGACTCTGGAAGGTGGGGGGCTCTCAGGTCCTGGTGCTGATGGTGGAGGAGGCCCTGGGGGAGGTGTAGGAACTTGTCATAAGGAGATGAGAAATTGTAGCCACCTGTCAACAACTGGACTGTCAACCATTAGCTTCCATATATGTGAGTGTGCATGTGTGTGTGTATGTGTATGTGAGGGTGTGTGTGTATGTGTGTATGTGAGTGTATGTGAATGTGTGTGTGAGTGTGTGTGTGTGTGTGTGAGTGTGTGTGTGTGAGTGTGTGTGTGTGTGAATGTGTGACTGTGTGAGTGTGTGTGTGAGAGAGAATGTGTGTGAGTGTGTGTGTGTGTGAATGTGTGACTGTGTGAGTGTGTGTGACTGTGTGAGTGTGTGTGAGAGAATGTGTGTGAGTGTATGTGTGAGTGTGTGTGAGAGAATGTGTGTGAGTGTGTGTGTGAGTGTATGTGTGAGTGAGAGTGTGTGTGTGTGAGTGTGTGTGTATGTGTGTGTGTGAAAGAGTGTGTGTGAGAGAGAGTGTGTATGTGTATGTGTGTGTGTGAGAGTGTGTGTGTGAGTGTGTGTGTGTGAGTGTGTGTGTGTGTGTGTGAGTGTGTGTGTGTGAGTGTGTGTGTGTATACATATATGGAAAATGTGTACTTTACTTCTTTTTTATACTGACTTGATAATGATAAACAAGATGGTAAGATAACAGGGCACAATCCCACACAGTTCCCATCACCAAAGTTCCCTGTCCCATCCCCTCCATTGGAAGCTTCCTTGTTCTTTATCCCTCTGGGAGTCTGGACCCAAATTCTTTATGGGGAGCAGAAGGTGGGAGTTCTGGCTTCTGTCATTGCTTCTCCGCTGGACATGGGTGTTGGCAGGTGGACCCACACCCCCAGCCTGTGTCTGTCTGTCCCTAGTGGGGCAGGGCTCTGGGGAGGGGAGGCTCCAGGACATTATTTTAAATGCCATGAGGTTCACCCCAGTGCTCTCCCCGGGGCCAAGGCAGGGACAGGCCCGGTGTGGGCACACCAGCACCTGAGGAAGCTGGGAGCCTGCTGGGGCCACGTGACACACGTCTCCCTCAGATGAAAACGAAGTGTCTTTTTTATGTTGTGATAATTGCCTCCCCAACTTCATTTAAATAAAGAAAAATCTCCCACTGTGATGGGGTGTAAACAGGGAGGAGATCTTCCTCTCGGAGCAATTACTCCTCCTTGAGTGGATTAAGATACAATTAGTAGGGCTGGAATACTTCCAGAGCTGGCGTCTGACATTTTCTGAGTCATTTCTCTAAAATGTTTTAAATCTCGCTCTCTCTCTCTCTCTCTCTCTCTCTCTCTCTCTCTCCTTTGCCTGTCTTTATTTCAGGATCATCCCCCCTGTGTGTTTAGCCCTCCTGTTTAGGGAGCCGCGACCACCTGTTCTCAGAGTCGGCCCAGTGGAGGCAGGTTCCCCCGGGAGGGGCGCCTGGTGATGTGAGGGCACAGAAACAGACTGCCTGGAAATGTGTGCGTTATCGCCCATTAGGATGGGGAACACCAGCGCAAACTGAAACTCAGGAAGCACGTTCATGTGATGGCAGGGAGGCTGAGGCCAGGCAGCAGCGAGCGTGTCTGACACACAAGGACCGGAGTTCCAGACCCGCAGGGCGAAGCTTCACTCGTGTTGAAGGAGGCTCTCCTCTCTCTCCCTGTCTCCCAAGCTCTCCCTTCCCTCTCAAATAAGTGAAATGTTAAGAAGGAGGAGGAGGAGGAGAAAGAGGAGGAAGAAGAGGAGGAGGAGGAGGAGGAAGGAGGCCGGCCCCAGGTGCTGAGGTCTGTGCTCTGTAGGCTCCCTCCTCCCTCCGTAAACCCTGCTGCCGGGAGGTCACTCTCCTTGCCAGCTCTGTGCCAGTGATGCTGAGCCTGGCATCCTGGTGAGGAGTGGAGGGAGCCTTGCCCTGCGCCCACACAGCCTCCCCTGAACATGCAGTCCAGTACATGTGCTCTCACTCCTGTGTGCTCAGGGGCTCAGGCGTGTGCTCAGGGGCTCAGGCGTGTGCTCAGGGGCTCAGGCGTGTGCTCAGACTCTCAGGCGTGTGCTCAGACTCTCAGGCATGTGCTCAGACTCTCAGGCATGTGCTCAGACTCTCAGGCGTGTGCTCAGACTCTCAGGCAAGTGCTCAGGGGCTCAGGTGAGTGCTCAGGGGCTCAGGCGTGTGCTCAGGGGCTCAGGCGTGTGCTCAGACTCTCAGGCATGTGCTCAGACTCTCAGGCATGTGCTCAGGGGCTCAGGCGTGTGCTCAGACTCTCAGGTGTGTGCTCAGGGGCTCAGGCGTGTGCTCAGACTCTCAGGCGTGTGCTCAGACTCTCAGGCGTGTGCTCAGGGGCTCAGGCATGTGCTCAGACTCTCAGGCGTGTGCTCAGGGTCTCAGGCGTGTGCTCAGACTCTCAGGCATGTGCTCAGGGGCTCAGGCGTGTGCTCAGGGGCTCAGGCATGTGCTCAGACTCTCAGGCGTGTGCTCAGGGGCTCAGGCGTGTGCTCAGACTCTCAGGTGTGTGCTCAGGGGCTCAGGCGTGTGCTCAGACTCTCAGGCGTGTGCTCAGACTCTCAGGCGTGTGCTCAGGGGCTCAGGCATGTGCTCAGACTCTCAGGCGTGTGCTCAGGGTCTCGGGCGTGTGCTCAGACTCTCAGGCATGTGCTCAGGGGCTCAGGCGTGTGCTCAGGGTCTCGGGCGTGTGCTCAGACTCTCAGGCGTGTGCTCAGACTCTCAGGCGTGTGCTCAGACTCTCAGGTGTGTGCTCAGGGTCTCAGGCGTGTGCTCAGACTCTCAGGCGTGTGCTCAGACTCTCAGGCGTGTGCTCAGGGTATCAGGCATGTGCTCAGACTCTCAGGCGTGTACGTAGGCTCTTGGCGTGTCCCTTGGACCTCAGATGCTCTCAGTGGGTCACCGCACACTCTTGGTCTGGAAGGTTCTCAGTGTCTTGGCGTCAGGATCGGGACATCTCTCCCTTTACTTGCCCACTTCATGAACACTGCAGACAGAGCAGACCCAGGCCCAGTCCGGTGGTGCGGAGGGCCTCCCTGCAGCCCCAGCACGGAAGCACAGGAGTGCCCGCCTCCTCACAGAGCCCCTCTGCCCTTCATGCTGGGGACTGTGGCCCCAAACAAGAGACCTCCTTCCAGCCTGGGCCCCCACCTGCTCCCTCCCAGAGCTGCCACACCTGGGCCCTGTCCTGAGGAGCACCCTGTGTCCCCTCGGCCATCCAGGACAGCTGCGGGTGGCTGCAGAGTCCCCGCAGGGGGCGGCCCCGAACCAGGGCCATTCTGGGCCAATCAGTCACTCTTCTTCCACCAGGAGCAGGTCTCTGACTGCACGGCCCATGCCCGCCTAGCACACCCTGACCACCAAGCAAACCCTGACCGCACGGCCCACGCCCGCCTAGCACACCCTGACCACACGGCCTACACCTGCCTAGCATACCCTGACCACCAAGCACACCCTGACCACACGGCTTACACCCGCCTAGCACACCCTGACCGCATGGCTTACACCTGCCTAGCACACCCTGACCGCCTAGCACACCCTGACCTCCAAGCACACCCTGACCACACGGCTTACACCCACCTAGCACACCCTGACCGCCAAGCACACCCTGACCACACGGCCCACAACCGCCTAGCACCCCCTGACCACACGGCTTACACCCGCCTAGCACACCCTGACCGCCTAGCACACCCTGACCACCTAGCACACCCTGACTGCACAGCCCACACCAGCCTAGCACACCCTGACCGCCTAGCACACCCTGACCACACAGCCCACACCCGCATAGCACACCCTGACTGCCAAGCACACCCTGACCGCACGGCCCACACCCGCCTAGCACACCCTGACCGCCTAGCAAACTCTGACCTCACGGCCCACACCCGCCTAGCACACCCTGACCACCTAGCACACCCTGACCACACGGCCCACACCCGCTTAGCACACCCTGACCACACGGCTTACACCCGCCTAGCACACCCTGACCACACAGCTTACACCCACCTAGCACACCCTGACCGCCTAGCACATCCTGACTGCACGGCCCCCACCCGCCTAGCACACCCTGACCTCACGGTTTACACCCGCCTAGCACATCCTGACCACCTAGCACACCCTGACCACACGGCTTACACCTGCCTAGCACACCCTGACCACCTAGCACACCCTGACCACACGGCCCACACCCGCCTAGCACACCCTGACTGCACGGCTTACACCCGCCTAGCACACCCTGACCGCCTAGCACACCCTGACTGTATGGCTTACACCCGCCTAGCACATGGTGACCTCCTAGCACACCCTGACCACACGGCTTACACCCGCTTAGCACACCCTGACCGCCAAGCACACTCTGACTGCATGGCCCACAACCGCCTAGCACACCCTGACCACACAGCTTACACCCACCTAGCACACCCTGACCGCCTAGCACACCCTGACTGCACGGCTTACACCTGCCTAGCACACCCTGACCTCACAGCCCACACCCACCTAGCACACCCTGACCACACGGCTCACACCCGCCTAGCACACCCTGACCGCCTAGCACACCCGGACCACACGGCCCACACCTGCCTAGCACACCCTGACCACACGGCCCACACCCGCCTAGCACACCCTGACCACACAGCTTACACCCACCTAGCACACCCTGACTGCCTAGCACACCCTGACTGCACAGCTTAAACCCACCTAGCACACCCTGACCGCCTAGCACACCCTGACCACATGGCCCATGCCTGCCTAGCACACCCTGACGGCCTAGCATACTCTGACCTCACGGCCCACACCCGCCTAGCACACCCTGACCGCCTAGCACACCCTGACCTCACGGCCCACACCCGCCTAGCACACCCTGACCACCTAGCACACCCTGACCACCTAGCACACCCTGACCACCTAGCACACCCTGACCACCTAGCACACCCTGACCACCTAGCACACCCTGACCGCCTAGCACACCCTGACCCGGGCAGACGGAATCACAGGTTGCTGCGGACCCCCAGTGTGCAGAGACCACCCTCACCCGCCCCAGAGGCGGGTTTAGCTCCAGCACACTCTTAGCAGGCACCCCGCAGCCTCCTACACAGGGTTCCTGGCTGTCGGCCGCGAGCCAGCATGCTCCAGACACGGACTTTTTTCATTTTTATTTGTTATTAATCGTTTGTTACAAGACTGTCAGATGACAGTGTTCAGTTCCACATCACCAAGGTTTCTGTTCTCACCTCCCACCTCCCAAAGCTAACTGCCTCAAGGTTCAGAGACAGTCTGTCTCTTCCTCCTCCTCCTCCTCCACCTCCTCCTCCTCCTCCTTCTCCTTCTCTTCCTCTTGATCCTTTTAAAGATTTTTTTATATTTATTTACTTTCCCTTTTGTTGCCCTTGTTTTTATTGTTGTTGTAGTTATTATTGTTGTAGTTATTATTGCTGTCATCGTCGTTGGATAGAACCGGGATCCTTACGCCGGTCCTTGTGCTTCCCGCCACCTGTGACTGTTGTGAAGAACGCAGCTGTGACCACCTGCCTGAGAATAAAATAGCCTTCAATGGAGTATTACTCTGCAATCAAAAAAGATGATATCGAGTCATTTGGGATAAAACGGAAGAATTTTGAAAAGATTATGCATAGTGACATAAGTAATGAGGAGAAGGACAATGACAGATGGTTTCACTCAGATGTGGACTACAGAGAACTGAACGCACGAATGTGAAGCAAAAAGTCGAGCTGTGTCTAAGAGCTAGAGCGGCTGTCTGGGGGTGGGGGACACAGACCTTGGGCGACAGGGCTGGAGAGAAACTCTACCCAAAAGGACAAAAGGCAGGAAGGAGGGAGGGGAGGGAGGGAAGGAGGGAGGGAGGGAGACACAAAGAAAATGGGAAATAGTCTACAAGTCCCAACAAGTGTATTTATCATAAAGCATTAATCCCCCAATAAAAAGAGGGAGGAAGACCACTTGAGCTGTTCCCTGTGCTTTCTGCAAAGCAGCATCCAGGGACAAGCAGGAGGTGGCCAGCCTGCACGCCCTGCCCACCATGCCCTGCCCTGCCCTGCCCTGCCTGCCTTGACCTTCCTCCCATGCCCTGCCCTCCATGCCCCTCCCCCATCACTCAGGCGAGTGCCCTGTGCCCTGTGGTTCAATCCAGGCAGGGCACACCCTTCTCTGTAAGACCCAGCTAGGAAACTGGCATCCACTTCTTTCTCTCTCTCTTTCCTTTAAGATTTTTACTCATTTACTATGATCACGGAGGGAGTGGGAGAAGGAGCTGGGTGGTGGTGCGCCTGGTTAAGTACAAGAACCCGGGTTTGAGGTCCCGGCTCCCCACCTGCAGGGGGAAGCTTTGTGAGCGGTGGAGCAGGGCTGCAGGTGTCTCTCTGTCTCACCCTCCTCTCAGTTTCTGGCTGGCTCTGTCCAGTAATGAACGATGAGAGGTCAGGGAGACTCTGAGGGGACCAGACCACCCTCAGCTCCGGCTGAAGCTCTTCCGTCTGGGGGACTGAGCCCGTAGCCCCTGTGAGAGGCTGGCCGGGGAGACCGGGGTGGCTGTGGTGTTGGCTTCAGGGGATCGACTCTCCCATGAGGATCTGCTAATTCCCCATCTCCCGGGACCCAGACACCCGTGCTGATTCCTTGAAGCAAGGACACTTGTGATAACAAAGGGAATTTGCGGATAATTCCTAGAACCTCTGTGTCCCCTCAGAAAGCACTTGTGATAAACCGGAGAGGCTTCAAACAGGATCACAGCACACGCAGACGGCTCACTCTCAAAAAAAAGAGAGAGAGAAGGTGTGTGGGGGGGAGACGAGGGATTGAAAAGGTTGGTTCTGCACGTACAAGGCTGTTGGCTGTTTGAAGAGTGACCTCCCTTCCCACCACCTAACAGAGGGACCCACGGATGCCGATTAAGGAGTCTCGTGGCTTAGGCGTCTTCAGAGGCCTCGCTAAACCGTTAGATAAAAGGATTTGCTTCACTTTGTTTTGACGCTGTGCTATTTCCTGGCTGCAGGTATATAAACCTCAGGGTTTTTTTTTTTTTTTTCCTTGCTGGTGTCTGCCAAGCCAAGCAATGTCAAGGAGTCCGCATGAGGTCCGGGTGTTTCCAGGGAAAATGTCCTTTTGTAGGGAATCTTCCCAGGTGGAGACAACGGAGCGGAGGGTGGCAGATGCTGAAGGGACTGTGTCACACAGCACCCTCAGCCAGCACCCAAGGGGAGGTGGGGTGGGTCTGAACACAGGAAGCCGGCTCTGTGAGTCTGAGGCGAGAAAATGGGGGCCGTCAGCAGGGATGCCCCACAGGGCAGACTACTCACCACACACACACCCTGGGCTCAGGCGCCAGCACTACGCAGAGACTCTTGTGGGTGGAGTCCTCTGATACAGAAAATTTTATTGGTGATTTAATATTGATTTACAAAATGAAAAGATAATGGGTACAATTCCACTCAGTTCCCACCACCAGAGCTCTGTGTCCCATCCCCTCCATTGGAAGCTTCCCTGTTCCTTACCCCTCTAGGAGCCTGGACCCAAATTCCTTATGGGGAGCAGAAGGTGGGAGTTCTGGCTTCTGTCATTGCTTCTCCGCTGGACATGGGTGTTGGCAGGTGGACCCAGGCCCTCCAAGGACAGACCTGCTCAGCTGTCACAGTCAGGCCACCGGCAGCCATGAGACACAGCGCCAGCCCCAGGGCCAGCAAGGAAAGGGGGTGGGTGGGCACATGGACGCCTGGGTGGCCGCAGTGCTCCGGTACGTGTGTTGCCCCGTGGGTGGGTGGGTGGGTGGGTGGGTGCCTGATGGTGGATATCTGTGTTGATGAGTGTGTGCCTTGGTGCCTGCGTGTGTGGGCAATGGGTGCACATGTGTATTGATAAATGCAGGTGTGGGCATGTGGTGGCCTGTGCTGGTGTGTGGTGGCCTGTGCTTGGTGTGTGCTGGTGTGTGGTGGCCTGTGCTTGGTGTGTGCTGGGCATGTGGTGGCCTGTGCTGGGTGTGTGGTGGTATGTGGTAGTGTGTGGTAGGTATGTGGTGGCATGTGCTGTGTGGTAGGTGTGTGGTGGCATGTGTTGGGCATGTGCTGGGTGTGTGCTGGGCATGTGCTGGTGTGTGGTGGCATGTGGTGAGTGTGTGGTGGGTGTGTGCTGGTGTATGGTAGCGTGTGGTGGTGTGTGCTGGTATGTAGCATGTGGTAGTATATGGTGGGCGTGTGGTGCCGTGTGATGGTATGTGGTAGGTGCGTGAACACACGCATGGCTGCTGCATGGGTGGGTGTGAGAAACACAGGGCCACATGGTCAAGCATGAGCAGAGCGTGCGCAGACATGGCCAGGTCCCAGGAAAGTCTGATTCCCTGCACTGGGAGGGAGCTCGCCGGCCAGAAGCCGGGCTCCAGAGCTGGGTGGGCCGAGTGTCTGGAGCAGGAAGGGCTCCCGTGGGTCCCGGGGAGGGGCTGTGGGCAGGGCTGGGCTGCTGAGGCCAAAGTCAGCCTGGGGGCTGGAGGGGGCGTGAGGCCGGAGTGTCACAGGGCCCATCTCCAGAATGAAGAAACCATGCCAGGCTCCCAGAGGGATAAAGAACAGGGAAGCTTCCAATGGAGGGGATGGGACACGGAGCTCTGGTGGTGGGAACTGTGTGGAATTGTAGCCCTGTGATCTTATGGTCTTGTTCATTATTATTAAATCACTGATAAAGAAATGTGAAAAGTGAGCACATGTATAGGGCTGTGACTTCCCTGAACCGTCGCTCTGATGATCAATAAAAAGAAACAAATTGAATTGTGGCTTTTTCATTCTAGGAAATGGCTGTGGAACAAAAATAAAATGCACCGTTTTAACTTGTAATTGAAACCTGGCCTGTCCACTGCAAAACATGCAAGAAAACTCAAAGTTAACTAAGCGCAGCAAATTGGAAACATAAGGTGAGGCCAGAAACAAGTCCGGACACGACAGCAAGGGTGGCCGGTGAAGAGGCATCACACTCACCACGGGGCAGACGAGAATTCCAAGCTGGGTTTTTTACAATGATTCGTGACTTCAAAGGAATCTAGAAAGTTTCAACAGAAAGACGAGAAAGCACAGACCAGGAAAATGTTCATCCAGAGAGAACCTGCGATGACAAGGCTGGTGTGTGAGCAGACCAAGACCAGTCAGTGCAAAGGCAGCGCCCGTGTACTAGCGAACGCGAACCTGACCACCAGGCACCTGCCTGGGACCCGGGAGGGGCAGGTGGGGAGGGGGGTGTCCGGAGACTTAAACAGACTGGCCGGGGTCACGCTCACATGACAGTGCAGGGACCCGGGTTCAAGCCCCCCTCCCCACCTGCAGGGCTGCAGCTGTGTGTGTGTGTGTGTGTGTGCGTGTGTGTGTGTGTGTGTGTGTGTGTGTGTGTGTCTCCCTCTCTCCCCCTTACCCTTCAATTTCTCCCTGCCTCTATCCAAAATAAATAAATTAAAATATGTTTAAGAACTAGAAACAGTGTGAATACTGAAATTAAAAAACTGGAGTGACTTCACCCAGACCCCTGCACCTAGCCCACAGAGGGCCCAGTGTTTCTGGCCACACCTGGTCTGTCTGTCGCTATTCCTCTCCTGCCTGTCATGAGATAAGCAGAAAGTCTAGGAGTGCGGGGTTGGGTGGCGGTGCAACTGGTTGAGCACACCTGTTCAGTGCTCAAGGGCCCAGGTTCAAGCCCTCAGTCCCCACCTGCGGAGGGGGCAGTTTCACAGGTGACGAAATAGGGCTGCAGGTGTCTCTCTTTCTCCACCTTTCCTCTTCATTTCCCTCATTTTTAAAGCTCTAACTTCTACGTGTTTTGTCATTTAATTTAATTTATTCATTATTGGATAGAGGCAGGGAGAAACTGAGAAAGGAGGAGAGATAGAGAGGGAGAGAGACAGAGAGACACCTGCAACCCTGCTTCACCAGTCATGAAGCTTTCCCCCTGCAGGTGGGGACTAGAGGCTCGAACCCGGGTCCTTGTGCACTGTCATGTGAGTGCTTAACCAGGTGCACCACCGTCTGGTCCATCTTGATTTCTGTTTCTAACCATTAAATAAATACAATTTAAAAGTTAAAGAAATAACCTGTTTAAGACCCAGTGTTGGAAGTGATAGATGTCAGATGGATAGATAGATCATAGATTGATGGGTGGATGGATGGATGGGTGGATGAGTGGACGGATGGATGTTTGGGTGGATTGGTGGGTGGATGGGTGGTGGGTGGGTGGGTGTTTGGGTGGATGGTGGGTGGATGGTGGGTGGGTGGGTGGGTGTTTGGGTGGCTGGCTGGATGGTGGGTGGGTGTTTGGGTGAATGGGTGGTAGGTGGGTGGGTGGATGGATGGGTGATGTTTGGATGGATGGGTGGTGTTTGGATGGATGGTGGGTGAAGAGCAGAAGGGAGAATTTATAAGCGGCTGGTGGCTGTGGGCAGACGACTGCATAAATGAGGGGAAGGACAGACGAGTGGGTCGAGGGTGGGAAGATAAAGGATGCTGGGGAAAGAGAAAGATAGACACCTGCAGACCCTGGGTTCAAGCCCCCGTCCCCACCTGCAGGGGGAAAGCTCCGCGAGCGGTGAAGCAGGGCTGCAGGGGTCTCTCTGTGACTCTCTGTCTTTCTCCCTTTCTGTCTCCCCCTCCCCTCTCCATTTCTGACTGTCTCTACCTAATAAATGAAGATAATAAAACAACTGAAAATAAATTAATAAATAAAGCTTGTGAGAGGAGACCTTGTACTTGGGGACAGGAAAGATCAGAGGAAAGAAACAAGAAGAGTCTCTCCAGTCAGAGACAAAGGCCTGGCCTGGCAGACAGCACAGGGGTCACTCCCGCTGGCCCTGAGGGGAAGGGGAGCTGGTGGGGAGAGCTGGGCTCCCAAGTGCCCAAGGCCCCCGGCTTCACTGCATTCTGCCTGCTGAGCAAAGAGGCTGGGCTTCCCAGAGGCCGCAGGCCGTGAGTCAGAGAGCCGAGCTATTTATAGTGGACACGGCCTGGCGGTAAGGCCCGGCGACAGCCCAGCTCTGATGTCTCCGCGCAGACTCCCTCCCCTGACCTCATGTCCACCGGTCCACTGGCCCACCGCTGAGAGTCTATTAAAAGAAGTGCTGATAATAAATAAAAAAGAAACACTGACATTTCCCTTGGTCAGAACTGAAAGTCAGAAGGGATCTCAGCTTCCCAGGAGCTAGGACGGAGGCCGAGGCCAGGTGGCCCAGTGGTCATTGTGAAGATACCAGGGTCCTCAGCTGCAGGTTTGGGGTGCGGCCAGGGCAGCCAGGGGAGCCCAAGAGCAGTGTCCTCAAGGCGTGCCAGGAGAGCCCCGGTGGTGCTGTGTCTGCATGCTTCTTTCTGTCTGCACGCCTGCTTCTGGGCGAACGTCAGATCACTTCCCAACCCCAGCACCCTCCTGAAACCATCACACGCTGAGGACAGCGGAGCCATTGAAGTTCTATTGGTGATTTAATGTTGATCTACGAAATTACGAGATAACAGGGCTCTAACTCCACCCCGTTCCCACCCCCAGAGCTCTGTGTCCCCTTTCCCTCCACTGGAAACTGCAGTGGTTCTCCCAAGGGCACAGACGCGGGCTGACTGTCACTACCTGTCTCCTTCTCCCTCTCCCTCCCCTCCCCTCCCCCTCTCTTTCTCTCCACATATGGTCATGCCAACCTTCCTAAGTCACACTGACAACTGTTATTACTTCTAAATTTCTATCCTTGTTTCCTCTTATCTCTCTGGATCCTGATGGAGTTGGGGTTCAGAGCCCTCTGGGCATCTCCCCCTGACATTTCTCCCGCTCTGGGAGCCTGGACCCAGAGCAGAAGGTGGGAGTTCTGGCTTCTGTCATTGCTTCTCCGCTGGACATGGGTGTTGGCAGGTGGATCCACACCCCCAGCCTGTGTCTGTCTGTCCCTAGTGGGGCAGGGCTCTGGGGAAGGGAGGCTCCAGGACACACAGGTGAGGGCGTCTGCCCAGGGAGGTCAGGGTGGTGTCATGGCAGCATCTGCAACTTGGAGGCTGTTGTTGGGTAGTTGCCATCTCCCCCTGGCTTCTTCTTATCCATATGCCTATATAGGGATTTACTGATCCAAAGGTTTGGTCTATTTACATAAATCACTTTTACATAAAGCACTCCAGGGCATTGGTGGTTCAGTTATAGGATTCTCGCCTGTTCCGCCCCCTCCTTGTCACACTCTGATTTTCACCAGTCACTTTTCTCTCCACCCTCTCTATATCACATCCTGTTTCCACCCTACTCGGAGAGTATAAAAACAGCTGCTCTTCTGATTAAAGACACTTGGAAATTGCTTTCCGGCTCCGAGAGTTCCAGAGTGTATCTCCTGCGGAAGTTGGTGCAGCACGCGTTCCTGATCCCTCTCCCACACAGCAGCCTAGATCAGCTCCAGTTGAGTTCTCTCCAACCCAGAGAGCACCGGCTCGGGAAGAAGTACCCTCAGGCTATCCCGGCAGGCTGTGGCTTAGTTTCTGGAATGATCTTGGTTGTATTTTGCTGCGTTTCCAGGGTGTTTTGTTGTATTTTCCAAGTTTATCAGGAGCGAGATGTGAAGCAGCCTCCACTCCAGAGCCAAGCCCCCTAGCAGGTGGTTTGAGCAGGTGTCAAGATGGCCAAGCCAGGGTGCTTGGCTGGCTGCCCCTCCGCCCAGCTGGCCCTCATCCCACACTTCTCCTCGTGAGGGCGGGGAAGCCCAGGAGTCAGCTGGACACCAGGGGAGCGACCCCATGCCCCCAACACGGACAGCGACATGAGGAGAGAGGACACTGGTGTCCCGCAGGCTCTGGGGACTCTTCCCTGATAGGACAGGGTCCCTGTGTGAAGCAAAGAGCTTACTACCTCGGGCCTGGAATCAAAGGGGCTGGGCCCATCGGCACATGCACTGCCGCCTGGCACCTCTGAGGACACCGTGTCCCTGTGCCTCTCAGGATAAAAGAAAAAGAAAGGGAGCACTTAACCCCATGCCGGAAAGCAGCTGGACATCTTACTGGTGGGTGTCAGATTCAGAGCCCATTGGGCAGGCGAACGGGCTGTCCCTGGCACTTGTTTTTTGTTGTTGTTGATTTTATTTTGCTCTTTTTCCTTTTAGTTATTTATCAATTAGAGACAGGGAAATTTTCAGAAAGATGAGGGAGATACAGAGAGAGAGAGAGAGAGACCTGCAGACCTACTTCACTGCTTGTGAAGCTTTCCCCTGCAGGTGAGGGCCAGGGGCTTGAACCCAGGTCCTCGCACATTGTGATGTGTGCTCAATCAGATGCACCATCACTGGCCCCTGTTCTTGTTTGCTGGTTTCAGGGATGGAGCAAGAACTTCAGATGGAGAACTAGAGACGCACTGCACAGAAAGGCCACTCCTCACCCAGCCGTCAGCAGGTGAGAGACAGATTGCCGCACAGCACGTGTGCCCCTTAGAGCAGAGCGTGCAGAGGGCCAGGGAGACGGCACGCCGGTTCTGCCAAAGACCTTCCTGCCGGAGGCTCCAAGGCTCAGGTTCCATCCCCAGCACCACCATCAGCCAGAGCTCAGCAGGGCTGCCTCTACTGCTATCTCTTCCACTAAACTATAAATTGATAAGCGAATTTTACAATATGTGTGAGAGCCGGGGGATGGTGCACCCTGTTAAGTGCACACATTACCATGTGCAAGGACGGGGTTTCAACCCCACACCCCACCTGCAGAGGAGACATGAGAGCAGTGAAGCTGGTCTGCAGGTGTCTGTGTTTCTCTTTCCTTCCCTACCTCCCCTCCCCTCTCAATTTCTCTTTGTTCTATCTAATATAAAAATTAGAAAGGAAAAAATGGCTGCCAGGAGCAGTGGGCATGTAGTGCTGGTATGAAGCCCTGGCGATAACCATGGTAATAATAACAATAATAATAATTGTGGATATGGGGGGCTGGGCAGTGGCACACCCTATTAAGCATACATAACACCATGCACAAAGACCGGGTTCCAGCCCCTACTCCCCACCTGCAGGGGGAAGCTTCACAAGCAGTGAAGCAGGGCTGCAGGTGTCTCTCTGTCTCTCTCCCTAGCTCCCCCTCCTCTCTCAATTTTTCTCTGTCCTGTCAAAATAACAAAAGGAAAAACGGCCTCCAGGCCAGGAGCAGTGGCTTCATGTGCAGACACTGAGCCCAGCAATAACCCCGGAGGCAATAAAACAATAATAATATTATCTTTGTTATTGCAACAAGGATACTATTACTGTCATTGTTGTCACCATTGTTGTTGTTGCTATGCAGTGGGAGAGGTGACAGAGGCCAGCCAAGGAAACTTGTGCTGACAACATCACCCCCTCTGAGGTCCACCTGGTGGCAGGACGCCTGTGACCTCACTGAAAGAACTGTTCTCCATCTGGTGTCACTTCTGAGAAGGAGCCGGGACCTCAGTGCTGGAGTCTGAAGTGAGCGAGTGAAGAGGAGGGAGGAGGATGAAGAGAGGGCGGGAGGGTGCTGCCCCGGATGATCCCAGATGCCCATGGGAGGGAGGTGGGGTGATGGGAGCTGGCTTGGCTGACCCAATGCCCCTGCTCTCTGCTCCGGCAGGACAGGCAGGGCCAGGAGCACATGGACAGGACATGTTGTCAGCTTCCACGCGGAGGGGCGACATCCCAGACAAGACTCACCTGTGAGGAGCCCAGCACGGAGCCGGGTGGGCTGACTTTCAGCAGGACACGTGAGGCGGCTGTCACAGGAACCTCAGGCGGCTTCTGTCAGGGCGGCCAGGATGACCACAGTGTCCACACGGCACGATGCCATGGGTGGGGCAGGCATGTCTCATGGAGGAAAAGCCACAGACAGAGGTAGCCAGCTGAGACCATGGGGCCGAGGAGAGGCTGTAGACAACACTGGAGGTGCTGGGCCAGGTGGTGATGTCATGAGAGGAGGGTGGGCAGGGCTGTGGGGTCTCTCCTCTCTCAGCACCAGGCACGGCACCCAGGGAGCCGCATGGAGGGCGGGCAGGACTGTGGGGTCTCTCCTCTCTCAGCACCCTGCACAGCACCCAGGGAGCCCCATGGAGGGTGCGCAGGGCTGTGGGGTCTCTCCTCTCTCAGCACCCTGCACAACACCCAGGGAGCCCATGGAGGGTGGGCAGGGCTATGGGGTCTCTCCTCTCTCAGCACCATGCACAGCACCCAGGGAGCCCATGGAGCAGGGCTGTGGGGTCTCTTCTCTCTCTCCCTCTCTCTCTCTCTCTCTCTTTCTCTCTCCTATTCAATTAATAATAAAAATAATAATAAAATGGAAAATGGCCATCAAGAGCTGTGGATCCATAGTGCTGGCAGGAAAAATTGATCAATCAGCCAATCAATCAATCGATCAGCTGTCGGCTGAGGGGGCTGAGGGGAGCTATGCTGCGGGAGACAGCACCACCCATCACCTCACTGGAGCCAGGGCTGGTCAGCTCAGCCCCGGGGCTCCTGTGATGGAGGAATGGGACCAGACCCCAGCATGAGCCCAGGGTCAAGGGCACAGGCAGGGCAGGCAACAATGGAGGCCGCCACAGTGGGTGGGACAGAGGGACAGGACAGCTGGGCAGCTCAACAGGTCGGTAGTGCGACTCCCACAGGCCACCTCTGCTGGGGTTCCTCTGTGTGGCCCCACCTTCTGCCTGACTTGCCTCCCCAGGTGCCAGGTAGGGCGTCCACACAGCCAGGGGCTGCCACCCCCAGTACACAGGCCACAACCTGCACAGGGCAGGGCTCAGGTGCAAGGAGGAGGAGCAGGGCCTCGGGTGCGAGGAGCAAGGAGGGGAGGAGGGGTTCTGGAAGGTTCTAGAAGGCTCTGGAAGGCTCTGGAAGGTTCTGGGAGGCTCTGAGAGGCTCCAGGAGGTTCCAGGAGTTCCCTGGAGGTTCTGGGAGCTTCTGGGAGACTGGGAGGTCCACAGATGCCGGAAGCTCAGTGAGCAGCTCCTGTATGTGGCATCTGGGTGGCCGGGCCCCTTCTTTACTCTGGGTAGGCCTGTCTCCCTGTCCTTTCTTTACTCTGGGTAGGGCCTGTCTCCCTGCGGTGACCACCCTCCTGTCCCAGCTGAGCTGTAAGTGTGTCTGCTCCAAGGCCTGGGCGCTGAGCTCTGTAGGTCATCTGAAGAAACCAAGCCTCACTCGCACCACAGGCAGCCTCCCCACCCTCCTCTTCCCCTCCCCCTCCCCTGCCCTCCCCTCCCAGAACCTCCCAGAATCCCCCTGAGCCTCCCAGACCCTCTCAGAACCTCCCAGAACTTCCCAGACCCTCTCAGAACCTCCCAGAACCCCCCCCAAGCCTCCCAGATCCATGGTGGCAGGAGACAAGGGGAGCAGAATGCAGACACAGAGACACTTTATTCTCTGCAAAGACAGACGTTTTCCCTGGAAGGTTCCAGGCCTGGTGGCTGGAGCAGGGCAGGAGTCGCCAACCTGAGGCTCCCCCACCCCTGGGACCCGTGGCCAGCCCCCCACCTGCCCCCCATCCACTGCAGGGTCATGGAGGTGACCCTCAGACTGAGCCCCTGCCACACGGAAACCATGGCTTGTCTCTGCCCCAGGCTATTGTGTTCCCTGGGGCTCCCGGCCTCCCGGGGCCTGTCTGCGGCCAACCTGGAACCTCTGAAGCCCGTCCCCTAGGACAGCCCTGAGCCCAGAGACCCCCGGAGTCCTGCTCCCCGACCTCCACGTGGCCCCTGGGTCACACTTGGCTTTCAGAGGCTGTGAAGTTTCTGCGTGATTAATTTTATTCATAAACATGGTAATGGCCTCATTGTGAGATCTCCTTAACATTCAGCCTGCACCACCGGCCGCCTCCCTCCCGGAGGCCGGGGCAGAGGGCTGGACGTGCAGACACAGCTGCGGGTCTCCACAGAGGCCGCCATGAAGCCTCCGCTCAAAGGCCAGGCCACAGGGCCAGGGGCCATAGAGACACAGGGCCACAGAGACAGGGAACCAGGGAGGCAGACAGGGAGCCAGAGAGACAGAGAGATAGACTGGGAGCCAGAAAGACAGAGGCTGGGAGACAGACAGATAGAGAGAGAGACAGGGAGCCAGAAAGATAGAGATAGGGAGACAGACTGGGAGCCAGAAAGACAAGAGGCAGGGAGACAGACAGAGAGACAGGGAGAGAGACTGGGAGCCAGAAAGACAGAGACAGGGAGACAGACAGATAGAGAGAGAGACAGGGAGCCAGAAAGATAGAGATAGGGAGACAGACTGGGAGCCAGAAAGACAAGAGGCAGGGAGACAGACAGAGAGACAGGGAGAGAGACTGGGAGCCAGAAAGACAGAGACAGGGAGACAGACAGAGAGGCAGGGAGACAGACAGGGAGACAGACAGAGAGACAGGGAGAGAGACTGGGAGCCAGAAAGACAGAGACAGGGAGACAGACAGAGAGGCAGGGAGACAGACAGGGAGACAGGGAGAGAGACTGGGAGCCAGAAAGACAGAGACAGGGAGACAGACAGAGAGGCAGATAGAGAGGGAGCCAGAAAGACAGAGAAGAGAGATAGACCGAGAGACAGGGAGAGAGACTGGGAGCCAAAAAGACAGAGACAAGGAGATAGAGAGAGAGACAGGGAGCCAGAAAGACAGAGGCAGGGAGACAGACAGAGAGACAGGGAGACTGGGAGTCAGAAAGACAGAGACAGGGAGATAGACAGAGAGACAGAGACTGGGAGCCAGAAAGACAGAGACAAGGAGACAGACAGAGAGACAGAGAGATAGACTGGGAGCCAGAAAGACAGGGAGACAGAGAGACAAAGCCAGGGAGATGGGTAGAGAGACAGGGAGTCGTCCAGAAAAACAGGGAGCCAGACCTCAGAGCAGGCAGGTAGGGAAGGGATGCCCGGCAGGCACCAAGCAGCAGCTGACAGTGACTCCCAGGACACCTCCCAGCCTCGGCCTCCCTCCCCAGAGGTAGCGCTTGGGAGGCGCCCACAGGGCTTCACCCCATCTGAAGGGCAGCTTGCTTTGTCTTCCTTCATTTTCTCTTACCTTTCCTTTCCTTTCCTTTTTTTTTCTCCTTCCTCTTTCTCTTTCTTTCTTTTAGTACCACCAGCATTCTCCAGTTCTCCAGGGGTCCCTACAGGTCAAATCCCGCTGCTCCCAGAGGCCATTCCTTCCTTTTTTTTTTTTCTTTTCTTTTTTCTTTTGGATAGAGACAGAGAGAAATCAAGAGGGAAGGAGAAAGCGGGAGACAGAGAAAGACACTTGCAGGCCTGCTCCACCACTCACTAAGCTTCCCTCCTGTGGGTAGAGAGCAGTGGCTGGGACCCAGGCTCCTGTGCACGGTGACAGGTGTGCTCACCAGGTGTGCCACCACCCTGGCCCCTGGTTTCTTTGCTTCTGTGCCAGGGTTTCTCCGGGGCTCCGTGTGTGGGCTCCACTGGTCCCAGCAGACTCTCGTTCTCTTGCTGCTTTTTTTTTTTTGTCTCCAGGATTATCTCTGGGGCTTGGTGCCTGCACTACAAACCCACTGCTCCTAAAGACCATTTCCTTTTCCCGTTTATTCGGTAGGACAGAGAGAAATTGAGCGAGCAGTGGAGCTAGAGAAGGAGAGAGACACACCTGCAGCCCTGCTTCAGCTCTTATGAAGCTTCCCCCCTGCAGGTGGGGAGTGGGAGGCTCGAACCCGTCACTTGGGCCCATGAGCCCGGTGACCTACATTCTCTAAGGGCTGTGTCACCGCCCGGTCCCCTCAAAGTGTTCTTTGCAGAGGATAATAATGGAGAGGACAAAGAGACCTTCTCTGTGCAATGTCCTCCATCGTCACCAGCAGGGACCACAGAGGAGCTAGGGACCAAGCGTCACCCACACCCAGCAGAGCACCCAGGGCTCTGGACAAGCGGGTGGGGATGGAGACGAGCCCCCACCTTCATTTTCTCCCACCTGACCTGTCCTGCTGCCCTCAGGCCACAGCTGGGGCTCCCACGATGAGGTGGCCCAGGAGCTCCCTGGGCGTTCAGGCCTCCCTGGCCATTTAGGACAGTGGCAGAGCCGGGGCTCCTGGGGGGCACACTGCTAAGTAAATGTCCCCCTGCCCTACCCCCTCAGAGACGGGTATGGCCAAGCTGCAGGAGACAAGCTTTCACCCCAAACAACTTTCTTCTTCTGATTAAAAAAGAAAAAAAAAGTAAATCAAAGCATTTTCCTGGCCAGGGGCCCTGATTCCCAACCACCCCCCCCATGCCACTGCTGACCCTGGAGCCCACCGTCCACCATCCCCCTGGAGGGGTCAGCTTGCAGGCACAGCGGCCAGGGTATGAGAGGCCCCTCCCTGCAGACCCTCGGTCAGGCTTTGAGCTCTGGATGCTGGACCAACCGTTAACCCGCCTTTGAGGGGAGCGTTCAGAGCCCCCAACTTGGAAAAAGTCCCCTCACTTCACCCTCCAACTCAGTACTCCCATGCAGCTGGCTCTCTGCCTCCAGCCTGGCCTGGGGACCTGGCCCCATCTTTCAGCCAGACCAAGGACCAGAGAGCCAGAGCTGAAGGCTTCTAGGATGAAGGGATCCCCGTGCCCCAAAACCACTTCTCCATCTGGGGAGGCTGACAGCTGCCTGAATTGCCTCCCCAGGTCCCAGGCAGGTTGTCCACACAGGCCAAGGCTCCTGGCCCAGCACATCCAGTTCACAAGCCCCAAACCTGCACAGGGCTGGCCCCAGGGTCTGGAGCTGTGGCCTCAATTTCTTCTGTCCAGCAGCTCTGGAGCCTCCCCCCATCAAGCCCCCCTCCCCTTTGCAAAGGCAAACAGGACCCTGCTGTTAAGGCCCTGAGCCCCCTAAAGCAGAAGGAGGCATCTCCTTGCGGCAATGAGCTCCCCCAGCCCCCAACTCAGAGCAAGCAACACAGGCCCAGTGGAAACTTGCAAAGGAAGATGGGGGAGCTGGAAGGAGGGTCCGTCCTGCAGGGAGGGTCTGGGGGCATGCCAGATCCAGGGTCCCCCAGGGTACCTGGCGCCCGCCGAGCCCCCCCCCCCAACCCTGTCTCCCCACCCCCCCAGCCTGCTTCCAGTCCAAGGACAAGTGAAACTTTATAAGAGATGATTCATCCTGGCATACCCCTCGGAGCCCCGGCGAGGGACATTAATCAGTGTCAGGCCACAGAAACCAAGATATGAATATGAATCCTATCACGAGGAGATAAATGTGCCCGGAGATAATTGATGGGGGGGGGAAAGGGGAGGGTGGCGGGAACAGTCTCCGCTGGGTCGGGGCTGGGGGCACCCGGACAACATCTCCCCCCCCCCCAGCAAACACCCTGAACAGGGAGGAGGGCCTCAGGGGTCAGTCCCAGATCCTGGAGTCCTTTCTGAAGGGGGACATGTCCCCTCAGGAGGGAGAAGAGGACAAGTTTAGGGTTCAGGGCAGCACAAGAAGCACCTTTGCACAGACAGAAAGCAGAAGCAGCTCCCCCCTTCCGAGGGGACAGACGCTGAGGGTCACACCAGATGCTGGGGTGTCACCCTGCCCCCTGCACCCCTCAGCAGCCTTCTGGTTGGCGAGGTAAACAAATCCCACACAAAGGACCCAAATGCTTTTCAAGGCGCCATTAAAAATTCATCCCTTGCTTTTTACTCCAGAAAGATAATTCCCACCCCAGCGATCTGATTCCTGGGTGTGTGGGCGGCTCGGCCCCTGGGAAGGTCACACGTCCCCAGGACATCTACGGCAGGGGGAGACCACCATCCCACGGGGTGGCCCTGGTGTCCAGACAGTGACCTTCAGGGCTCCCTGAGGGTGCAAAAGGAGAAGGGCTGGGGTGGGGTGTCTGCAGGGGCCTCCTTGCTTGGACAGCACTTCGCCTCAGCCCCCGGCCACCAGCTGCCCCCAGCCCTCCTGTCCCCAAGGTGCCAGCAGCTCTGGGGCCTGACAGCAGGTGCTTCTCCAAGGGCACCCTGAACCCTGGATGCGCCACCTCCATGGTGACGGTGGAGGTAGGGGTGTCGGTGGTCCAGGACCCCAAGAGGCCTGGAATGGTGACCAGGACTGGGTGGCCCCCTCCCCCCACCAGGGTCTACAGGGCAGGCCAGAGGGCTCCTGAGGTACCTGGACTTGCAGGGCCACGGCCCCCAGTTCAAGCCCCATGATGGCTGATTCCAGATGGAGACTCTGGTTCTTTCTCCTCCATCTCTCCCTCCCTCCCCGCTCCCTCCCTCCCCTTCTTTCTCTTTCCTCCTCCTTTCCTCTCTCCTCTCTCTCCCCCTCTTCCTCCCTCTCCTCCCTCCCCTCTCCTTTCTTCTCTCTTCCTCCCCTCCTCCTTCTCCCTCCTTTCTCCTCTCTCCCTGACTTTTCCTTCTCCCTCTCCCTCCTCTCTCCTCTGTCTGCTCTCTACTTTCTCTGCCTCCCCTTCCTCCTCCTCCCTCTCTCTTTTCTCCTTGCTCTGTCTCCCCTCTTTTTCTCTCCCTTCCTCCCTCCCTCTCTCACTTTCTCATGACTCAGCCTTTGAAAAGCCTCCTCCTTCCTGTCTTCCCCAATTCTGTCACAACACCGGCACCCCGCCATCTCCAGCTCTCCAGATGTACCCAGAGCTCCCTGCGACAGACCCCCACCGCTGCACATCAGGGCTCCAGTGACGGTGACGCCCCAGCTCCACACCCCCAATCTGCACCCTAGGAGTGAGCAGTGAGGCGCCATGCAGCCCCCCCTCGCCTGCCCGTAGAGGGCGCCCCGAGCCTGCCCAGCAGCCAGAGAAGCGGCTCCAAGTGGTGCAGCCCTGCCCGCTGGCCCTGGCTGGGGCTTCCGGCCCATGTCCACCTGCTGGCCCACCCCCACAGCTCAGCCTCCAGCCACACCTCCCGCCCCGGCTCTGCTGGCCTCAGGGGTGCAGACGCCCTCCTCACACAGACCTGGGTGCCCGGGTCACCCTGGGGTGGCAGTCCCAGACCTCAGGGTCTCTTTGTCCTGGGGGGCCAGGCGCCCCATTCCCCAGCCCTGCAGCCACAAGCACTGCCCTCACCTCAGGCCCTGGACAGCAGGTCCCTAAGGACCCCAGAGCATCAGAGAGATGGACACCACCGGTCGGGCCTCGCCCCTGGATTGCCCCCACTACCACCCAACACACACACAGGCCATTCTGGGAGCCCTGGGAAGCCCAAGACCAAGTCCTGCCACTTTCTCACTGCCTGGAGGAGGGGTCTATCAGGGGCTCAGACCCTGGCCAGTAGCCTGGGGCCGTGTGCCTTCTCATCCTCTCTGTGCTGAAATTCTGTAAAAACACCCCCACTGCCCCTCAAAGCTACTCCCTGCCCTGCCAGCACCCCAAAGTCAGCTGGAGGGGGCTCCCTTCCCAGAGAAACCCCTACTACAGCACATGGGGTTCACGCCCGTGATGCACCCCCAGCCCCACAACCCCAATCTGATGCCCCTCCCCCGGGCTGGGGCGCCAACCTTGGGGTGGAGGGGTGGGAGACTAAGGTCGTGTGGGGATGTCTCAGGCTGCTTGCTGGTAGAGAACTCTGACCCCCCCAATCCTAAGCACCCCCACCGCCGGCCCAGGCCAAGGGCAGCTCTGTTTCTCTGGGACTGATTTCACCACGTCACTCAGTAAGTCACTCAAAGCGAAATGTTATTCCCTCGCTGCTCGGTGGGTGAGGGGCAGACCCCAAGTCACAGGCCTTCCTGAGGGGGCCTTTGGAGAAGCCCCCACCCCCGTGGTGTGTGTGTCTCTCTCCAAGCTGCTGAAACCCCAAAGCCTGCAGGCCCAGCAGAGACTGGCCGGGGGCCAACAGCAAAGACACAGCCACCCAGCCGTCTGGACACCCACACTTCCCGGGACAGCGCTGGGCTCTGGGAACTGCCCCAGACACACACCTGGAGCGCCAGGGGTCCAAGGGTCCAGCGCACATCATCCCCTCCCCACCCCACCTCTGACACAGCAGCAGGAACCAGGAACTCGTTTGGCGACAGTTTATTAGACAAAAATATATGATTTAGACAAGTCTGCTGACGCGCTATGTACAATCTGAAATCAATCTATATACAGATAGGACAGACAGACACAAGCACGGGGCGGGGGGACAGCGACCCGGGCGGCAGGGGACAAGCCCCTCCTGAAACACCTCCCTCCCCCTCCCCCCGCCGCTTCCCCCCTCCCCCCGCAAAACCCCCAGTGTCCCCGGCTCAGGCAGTGGGCAGGGCGGCCAGGATCCGCGGCGCCCCCTCGGCCGGGACCAGCGAGCTGCAGGGGACAGAGACAGCGGTCAGCCGGGAGGGTCGGCCGGGGAGGGCCACCGGGACCCACCCGCTGGTGCCAGGACGTGGGAAGTCCCCTCCCAGCTCCTGAGAATGCAGCGAGGGGGCGCCGACCCCTGGCACAGGACGGTCCCTCCGAGTGCCCCTCGGACCCCAGGCCACCCCCACCCTGCGCCCGCGGGTGGTGAGACCACACGGTCACTCACTTGTCGCGCAGAGGCTGGAGGGGCGCCTTGAGCTGCTGGGCGGGCGACTCTGGCCTGGAGACCAACTCCCTCTCTGCAGGGGGAGGGAGACCAGACTTTAAGGTGCAGAATGCTGGGCACCCCACCTTGCCCCTGCGCCCCAGGGTCTGGGAACACCAGGTGACACCACCCCACCCCTCCCGAGGTGGACAGGGCAGCCAGACTCCGGAAGACGGCAGGCCTCCCGCCTGCCAAATTCACCACGGCCAGAATCCAGCCCCAGACACCCACGGGGCCTCGTACACCTGCACCCTCCTGCATTCAGCAAGGACAGGGTTCAAGGAGCTCAGTACCCCAGGGGGTACATTTAGCAAGCACCCAGTGCAAAGAGCTCAGTACCACAGGGGGTGCATTCAGCAAGCACAGGGTGCAAGGAGCTCAGTACCCAGTGGGTGCATTCGGCCCTGAGCACCCCATGGCCTCCAAGCAAATTCAGAAGGAACCAGACCCAGGCCCCAGACACCGGATGAGGCTCTCACCCGGGGGCCACGTCTCTGCCCTGCCTCCCTCTCCAAATTCAGATGGGACCTTGATGCAGAGCCCCTGAAATCCTGGGGCACCACGTCTCTGTCCCACACCCCTCCCCAAGTTCTTACTCCCCCCACACCCCTACCCCATAGACTCCGCATCCATCCCTAAGTCCCTGCTCCTCCCACGGAGCCCCTGTGCCCCAACTTAAACCCCTAGCCCCTGACCCCCAACTCTCACGGGCCTCCCGAAGGCCCTGCGCCCCCACCAAACTGCCGCACCCCTCCCCAAGCCACGGTAACCCCCTAGCAGCCACCCCAAGCCCCCAGCCAGTGGACCCCGGCCCCATGAGTCCCCAGCCCCCGTCCCCCGCCCCTACTCTCCCCCCCACTCCCACCACAGCCCCGTCCCTCCCCAACACCCAGCCCCTGCACCCCCGCCCCTGCACCGCAGCCCCTGAACCCCCCAGCCCCGTCCCTCTCCAAGCCCCCAGCCCCTGCCCCCCCAGCAACCCCCCCCCCGCCCCTGCTCCCACCCCAGCCCCTGCTCCCACCCCAGCCCCGTCCCTCCCCAAGGCCCAGCCCCTGCACCCTGGCCCCTGCCCCCCCCCGCCCCTGCACCCTCCCCAAGCCCCCAGCCCCTGCACCCTGGCCCCGGCCCCCCCCCCCCCGCCCCTGCACCTACCCCAGCCCCGTACCTCCCCAAGCCCCTGCTGGCCGGCCGGTACCTGGGAGCGCAGGGCTGCTGCGGGCCGAGGCCTTGTCGCCAAGCGGGACCCCGGCGGCCGCGGGGGGCAGCGGCTGCGGCTGCGGGTGCGGGTGCGCGGGCAGGTGCGGGGCGGGCGGCGCGCCCACGCCCAGGAAGGAGCGCACGTTGAGCAGGGAGCCCTGCGCCAAGAAGGCGCCGCCCGTCCAGCCCGAGAACTTGCCGATGTGGCAGGTGTACAGTCCGTGGCTGGGCAGGAAGGCGGGGTGGCCGGCGGGCGGCGGTGGCGAAGCCTTGGGCGCGCCGTCGGGGCTGGTGGCCGTCTCGGCCAGCGACCAGATCTTCGGCTTGGCGGCCGCGGGCCCCGGGCTCCGCAGGCGGGTGTCGCCCGGCTCCCTGCGCGTCCCAAGCGGCGAGTGCGGCGGCCGGAGCGCGGGGTCCGCGGGAGCCCGGGGCGGCGCGGCGGCCGGGCCGGGCGACGCCTCCGCCTTTTCCTCGTCGTCCTCGTTGCTCTGGTCGCCGTCGCGCTCGTCCATCTTGTCGATGTCGATGCTCTCCAGGTCGATCTCCTCGTCGTCCTCCGCCTTCTCGGCGTCGCCCTCCGTGTCGCTGCCGAACAGCGCGCCGTCCTCCTCGGGGTCCTTGCCGCGCGCGCCCCAGGTCACCTTGTTCTCCTTCTTGAGGCGCCGGCGCGCGTTGGCGAACCAGGTGGACACCTGCGTGAGGGTCATCTTGGTGATGATGGCCAGCATGATCTTCTCGCCCTTGGTGGGGTAGGGGTTCTTGCGGTGCTCGTTGAGCCAGGCCTTGAGCGTGGCCGTGCTCTCGCGCGTGGCGTTCTTGGGCCGCCCGGGGTCCCCATACTGGAACTGGCCGTAGGGGTAGTAGGCGGGCGCCGAGTGCGCGAAGCTGGACGGGTGCACCCCGGGGCTGTCCTTGATCTCGTACTGCGAGCCCTGCAGCCCGGGACGGAGCGGGGAGTCCACGGCAGAGAGGGAGAGAGAGGGGCGGGTGAGCGGACAGTCCCCCAAAAGGCAAAGGGCTGGGACTCGGGCGCCTGACAAAGAGGGACCCCAGACACACTCACTGCCCTGCCGGGGCAAGAAGGGGTCGGGAGCGCCAGCCACCCCGGGGACAGGGACTGGGACTGGGATGCGCTGTTGGTTTTGCTTTGCTCTCTGCGCTGCCTACAGGAACGCTTTCTATTGTCACTCTTGCAAAGTTCTGGAAAACCCTCATCTCCAAAGCCTTCCGACCCCCTCCCCACCCCTCACCGCCACAGGTCTGGGTTTCCGGGGGGCCTTGTGCACACCCCAGCTGGAAGAGACGCCCCTCCTAACTCCGAGCATGAAAGGGTTTCTCTCCGGTAGAGCCCACCGCCCGGGGCCGCCGGCCTTCCCACCCCAGAGGCGCCCAACGCAAACAGATGAGCCACCCTGTCTGTTGTCTGCAATCACAAACGAAAACACACTCCTTGCCCTTGTGCATATGCTCTGTGCACGGGGCTTGGCCACGGACACAGGCTCCTCCGGGGCCGGCCGGCCGGGCCACCAGGAGCCACGGGAAATCCCATTGTCTTTAACTGTGTTTTTATTCATAAATACGCGAGAAGGGCTGATCCGGCAAAATGGTGCCCTCCCAGGGCCCCTTCCCGAAGAAGTTTGACTGCCACGGGGAGCGGCCAGCTGCTGCCGACTCTTCCAGGCTATGATTTATTTGCGATCAATATTCTTTTTATCATCTGTAGTAAAACACAGCAAGTCAAATTACCCCATCAGCTTTGGGGGTAAATAACATTTTATCTCTCTAACAACCTCATTAGGCCTCATCATTACCATAAACTGCCTGGACAGACCTCCACTCGCAATTTGATCCCTCCGACTCTGGAACCCTCGGATATCTCAGTCGGGAGGCTCCCAGCAGAGGCCTGGGGTCTGGGTTTAGATTTTGGCTGAGCCCAAGACCATGGGGACCTCTCCCCCCCCAACTCTCTCTCTCTCTCTCTCTCTCTCTCACACACACACACACACACACACACACACACACACACACACACACACGGTTTCGGAGATTCCTGCCTGCTGTTTCCCTCAATAAATCCAACAACGAAAAACACACCCGGGGTGTTTGCTTCCCAGGCCCAGCACAAAGCCCACAGACCCTCAGGTCAGGCCTCCTTTCCTGTCCCCTCATACACTGAGTTTTCAAGTGGCACCCCTGGGTCTCAGTCACAAACAAATTACATAACCCTGCATGGAAAATCAGCACTTTGCTGAGTTGGCAGAGCCCCCCCCAAACCCCCCCAGCACACTCTCGTGCAGAAGGCCCCCTGGAGACATTATCCCAGTGACCCCAGAACAGGGAAATAGAAGGGTGACGGTGGTCTGGCCGCTTTCTCTGGCCTGCTGTGTGCACAACGCACTTGGCGTTTCTGCAGTTACAGAGATTCCTTTCAGCCTGGTCTCTGCTGGGGATTCTTTGGAAGGGGGACGGTGTACACCTCTCCCTCGTGCCCAGGCCACCCCTCGGCCCCCAGCCCAGGAGGGTAGCTCGCTTTCGTTGCCTGGGATCTGGGAAAGAAAGGCCTTCGGGCCGGGCTCAGAAACCTGTTTTTTTTTTTTTCTTTTGCAGCTGCTGGAAAAGTTGCCCGGAAGCCCAGGCCGCTTGGAGCCAGGGACGCTCAGAACCAGGCCCCCGTTGCCGAGAGTCGGAGAGGGGAGACTCTGGGGGTTGCAGCCTGAGCTCAGAGCGGTGCCGGGACCCAAGGCCAGGACCTTCCCCAGAAGCACAGAGCTTCGAGTGGACTTGCAGAGCAGTGGGAAAGACCAGGACGCTCACGCTTGGCCACGTCTCACGCGCCCCCTCCCAGGCCTAACCTCACTCCGAACCCCGGGCTGGAGACTGGGTGGGGGCTCTGCTTTCCTGAGGCCTCTGTTATGTAAGGCAGTGGGCCAGAGAGAAGCCGATTTCTCTCCACGCGAAGGAAAACTTTGGCAACTTGGGAAAGTCGAGCCAGGAGGCCAGAATCCGTTCGGACTTCTTCTGCCTTTGAACCCCCCCCCCCCATTTGCACGCCGGCCACGGAGCAACCCCTCGCAGGGTGTACCGCATTGTTCTTCCATTATGACCGGCTCCAAGAGCTTCGGCAGAGCCACCCCTCCTGCCCGCCCAGCTCCCCAGAGGTCAGCAGCCAGGGCTGGAGTCCACCCCAGGCCCAGAGGGGTGGCGTGAGGGGGGCCCCGGCCCCGGGACAGGGGGTCCTGGGGACCACAGCCAGCTGGAAGCCCAGCCCTGCCAGCCTGCCTCCCGCCGCCGGGCCTGCTCCCCGGCCTGGACCCTCGGGCCTTCATCCCGCCGCCCCGCAGCCCTGCTGCCCGCTGCCCCAGCCGGACACTGACCATCTGCGAGAAGAGGCTGAGGTCGGCGGCGTAGGGCAGGAAGGCGCTGTAGTTGGGGGCGCCCGCGTAGGGCCCGGCCGCCGCGTACATGCCCAGCACCGAGGTGACCCCCGCGCCCGCGCCCGCGCCCGCGCCCAGCTCGGCCGCCCCGGCCCGGCCCGACGAGGCGGCGGCGGTGCTCAGCACCCCGGGGCGCTCTCCGCCGTAGGCTGCGGGCCCCGCGGCGCCCAGGTACTGCGGGTAGCCCAGCTGCGGGAAGGACATGTCCGCGGGCGCCCGGCCGGCCGCTGGCTGCCTCTCCCTGGCTGTGCTCCGCTCTGCCTGCGTCCCGCTCGGCGACCGCGCAGTGACTGCGCCCCGGCCCCGCGCCCCGCCGCCCCCAGCCGCCCGCGTGATTGGCACCCGGCGCCCCGCCCCCGGCCCGCCCGCCAGAGCCACGTGGTGCCGCGCCCGCGGACAGCGATGGCCTTGCCGGCCACCCTGCCACCCTGCCACCTTGCCACTGCCCTGTCCACCATGCCTGCCACCCTGCCACCCTGCCGCTGCCCTGTCCACCATACCGGTCACCCTGCCACCAGGCCGCTGCCCTGTCCGCCCGCCGGCCACCCTGCCACGAGGCCGCTGCCATGTCCGCCTCCTGGCCACCCTGTCACCCTGCTACTGCCCTGTCCAGCCGCCGGCCACTCCTGCCACTGAGCTACTGCCATGTCCACCTGATGGCCACCCTGCCAACTGACCACTTCCATACCTACCTGGCCACCCGGCCACTGCCCTGTCCACCCGGTCACTCTGCCACTGGGTCACTGCCATGTCCACCTGCTGGTCATTCTGCCAACTGGCCACTTCCCTGCCCACCTGGCCAGTCGGCCACTACGGTGTTCACCTGCTGGCCACCCTGACAACTGACCACTTCCATGCCCACCTGGCCACCTGGCCACTGCTGTATCCACTTGCCAGCCAGCACTCCGGACAACCCAGCCACCCCAGTGACCCTGGCCACTGCCATGGCGACCTGCCGGTCAGCTCCCCAGCCATCCTGGCCTGTACCTTGCCACTGCTGTGTCCACCTTCTGGTCAGCACCCTGTCCATGCTCAGGTCTGCACCCGCAGGCCTGCAGTCCTGGCCACCCATCACATCCACCTGCCATGTCCACCCAACGGCCAGTGCCACGACCCCCCACGCAGGACCCTGGGCTGGTCCGCAGACCGAGGGTTCAGGCTGCCAGGCCCAGAGTACGGGAAGGATGAGCCTGCTTCCCTGGGCGTCACACTAGCTGGTGGTTACAACCCAAACCCCTGGCCAGGTGGACAGCCTGGCCTCCTACTCTGGGGAGGGGGGTGGGGTGGGGAAGTGGGAGGGGTGTGGAGTCGGGGGCAGCCTGGCTTCAGAGGCAGAGAGAGGGTCCAAGTGCCTCTCACTCAGAGCCTGCACTGGCCCCCTGCCAGTGACCCTGGGGTGAGTCAGAGACCCCATCTCCAGGTCTGGGGGGCACACAGGGACCCCGGCTCCAGGTCTGGGGGTGCACACAAGGACCCTGGCTCCAGGTCTGGGGGGGCACACAGGGACCCCGGCTCCAGGTCTGGGGGGGCACACAGGGACCCTGGCTCCAGGTCTGGGGGGGCACACAGGGACCCCAGCTCCAGGTCTGGGGGGCACATAGGGACCCCGGCTCCAGGTCTGGGGGGCCACACAGGGACCCCGGCTCCAGGTCTGGGGGGCACACAGGGACCCCGGCTCCAGGTCTGGGGGAGGCACACAGGGACCCTGGCTCCAGGTCTGAGGGGGGCACACAGGGACCCCAGCTTCAGCTGAATGGGGGCCCAGCATCCTGTTTTCATAGCTGTGTGAGTGCCTGGAAGCATCAGGGAGGCAGGCCCAGACAGACTACCCTGTTCTCCCTCCTGAGCCCCCCATCTGCCCCCAGCTTTTCAGGTCCTGGGGCTGCAGAGACAGACACCCTCCATCCCAGGGGAGCCCCACCTCCAGCCCCAAACCAAGGACCGGCACCCTGTCAGCTGTCACGTTTCAGGGCCTCGGGTGAAGGCAGCTGGGCGTAGCTCTCGCCCTGACACCGGGCACCTGGGGCCCTCAGCGTGCCCCCATCTCCATCTCCGGGAAGAGGCAGGGGTGGCAGCCCCCTCAGGCCCTGACTCTGGGGTCCCAGGAGAGTGAGGGGACACCGGCCCCCTGTCACTGGTCACTGTGCAGGCTGCAAGTCTCCAAGCTGGCCCCACCCTGGGGAGAGACCTGGGGAGGCAAGTGCCCAAGACCCCAGGGGTGTCTGCCCAGTGGGCGGCGAAGGGCGGCCCCAGAGGCTGAGGGTGGCCCCCAGGGGTGTCTGCCCAGTGGGCGGCGAAGGGTGGCCCCAGAGGCTGAGGGTGACCCCCAGGGGTGTCTGCCCAGTGGGCGGCGAAGGGTGGCCCCAGAGGCTGAGGGTGGACCCGGCTCCTGGAGACCGCAGAGCAGCCGGGGGTGGGGAGGACCCAGGGTAACCAAAGGGGGTGCCTCCTCTATTTGCTCCCCACCCAGTACACCTCCTGAAAACCCACCAAGGCCCGGGAAGCAGGAGCAGCAAAGCCATGTCCAGCGTCACAGGGAAGCCCTGGCAGAGGAGCTATGGAACCACCATCCCCACCGGCCAGGGTGTCAGCCCCACCCCACCCCGTGTGGCCACAGGACCCTGACTGATCCAGCCTCCGCCACCCAGGCCAGAAGCTTCTGTGGAGAGCTCTGCCCTTGGCACACGGCCTGGACCTCATGAGTTGGGTCAAGTCTGGCCTGGGTTGTGGGCCGCCACCCTAAGGACTCCAGTCCTTGACCCCTGGCATTCAGCCAGCCTGTGAAGGGAACCCACGGGCTGTGGGAGCCCCTGGGTGCAGGCCTGCCTGCTAGGGTAGGGTCTCTGCTAGGGTGGGGTCTCTGCTAGGTGGGGTCTCTGCTAGGGTGGGGTCTCTGCTAGGGTGGGGTCTCTGCTAGGTGTGTCTCTGCTAGGGGTGGGGTCTCTGCTAGAGTGGGGTCTCTGCTAGGTGGGGTCTCTGCTAGGGGTGGGGTCTCTGCTAGGGGTGGGGTCTCTTCTAGGTGGGGTCTCTGCTAGATGGGGTCTCTGCCTGGGTGGGGTCTCTGCTAGGGTGGGGTCTCTACTAGGGTGGGGTCTCTGCTAGGTGGGGTCTCTGCTAGGGTTGGGATCTCTGCTAGGTGGGGTCTCTGCTAGGGTGGGGTCTCTACTAGGGTGGGGTCTCTGCTAGGGTGGGGTCTCTGCTAGGTGGGGTCTCTGCTAGGGTGGGGTTTCTGCTAAGCGGGGTCTCTGCTAGGGTGGGGTCTCTGCTAGGGTGGGGTCTCTGCTATGTGGAGTCTCTGCTAGGTTGGGTCTCTGCTAGTGTGGGGTCTCTGCTATGTGGGGTCTCTGGGTGCACCCATGTGTGCTGGGGGTGTCTTGAAAGGAGGGGCCCAGTGACTGTGAGCCCAGTGCTTCACCTTCCATGGAGAGCTCACTTCCTCTCTTTATGGAGGGAGGGTCTTAGTCAGAAGAGGGGTCCTCCTTACTTTGATCAGACTATCTCCTCCCCAGCCTCCCCCATCTGCAGGGGGGTTTTGCCTCTGACACCCCCCAGCCCCTCCATCTTAGGGGGGTTTTTCCTCTGACATCCTCCAGCCCCCAGCATTTGCTGACATGATCTAGTTTCTGAGGTACGGGGGGAGGCCTGGCCCCCAGGAATTTGGGGGCAAGGTCAGGGGCTGGGTTTCTTAGTCCTCTTGCTTTCTAAGCCAGACTTTCTGGGGAGCCACACGCAGGGCTTTGCCCATCCCGGGGCTAGTGGGGGAGACCTGGGCAGGGAGACCCCCATTTCTAAGCACCCCTGAGGCCTGTCTCCCTGAGCTGTGTTCCTCTCAGGTACGGGAGGCAGCCAGGCCAGTGCCCACCCTGCAGCCCCACTGGGACGGGCAAACGGGGGTTCTGCACCCCGCACCCCCGGCCTAGACTGGGGTAGTGTGGGGCCGTGACACCGGGATGTAGGCACAATGTCCCCACCATGCACACCTGGTGGCTTTTGGGGGTGGCTGTGAAAGCCCCTGGGAGCCCCAAAATGCTCCAAAGAGAAGGGCTGTGGGTCGGGGCTGCAGAGTCCAGGTGGGGCGACACCCTGGGCCCTGCTCCCACAGCCTGTGGCCTGTTCCCCCTGCTCCTGGCCCTGCATCCCCAGACCCACACCCCACCTGCTCCCCACTGCCTCAACCCGAGCCCCCTCCCTGCCTCTCCCTGCATTCCTGGAGGAAGAGGAGGAGGAGGAGGGGGAACAGGAGGAGGGGGAATAGGAGGAGGAGGAGAAGGAAGAGGAAGAGGGGAAAGAAGGGGAGGAAGAGGAGGAGGAGGGAGAAGAGAAGGAGAAGGAAGAGGAGGAGGGGGAGGAGGAGGGGGAAGAGGAAGAGGGGAAAGAAGGAGAGGAAGAGGAGGAGGGGGGAGGAGAAAGAGAAGGAGGAGGAGGGGGAGAAAGGAGGAAAAGGAGGAAGAAGGAGGCGGAAGGAGGAAGGAAGAACAGGAGGAAGGAGGACAAGGAAGGAAGAGGAGGAAGAGGAGGACTAAGGAGGAGGATAGAGAGGAGGAGGAGAAGGTGAAGGAGGAAGGTGGAGAAGGAAGGAGGAGGAGGAATAGGAGGAGGGGCAGAGGAAGGAGAGGAGGAGGAGAAAGTGGAGGGGGAGGAAGGAGGAGGAGGAGAATGGAGAGGAAGAGGAGAAGATGGAGGAGGACACGAAAGAGGAGGGGAGGGGAGGAAAAGGGGCAGAGGAAGGAGAGGAGGGACGGGAGGAGGAGGAGGCCCCTGCAGGGTGCTCCCAGCTGCTCCCCTGCATCTTGCTCCTGCGGGGCTGCAGGTCACGGCTGATCTGTTGGTGGCTCAGGGTTGGGATGCACAGGGTCCTGCTCCGCGTGCAGACAGATGCCCCAGTGTCGGGTGGCCGGTGCCGCCCCAGCAGAGCCAGAGCCGCGGACATGCAGCAGCCCCCCCCCCCCGGCTGCCCTCAGAGAGGCGGGACCCCCACCCACCCCCCAGCTCTCCTCCCGTGGGACCCCCACCCACCCCTAGCTCTCCTCCCCCAGAGCAGAGGCTGCTCTTGACCCTGAACAGAACCAGAACAGCCGCGAATATGGAACCAGTCATCTCCCTTGATGAAATCGGCTACTGAAGGTGGAAAGTCGTGTTTGCAGAGAGGAGCGGGGCCCTTTGGTGAGAACTCTGGGGCCGCGGAGCAGGGGTCTTGGTTTGTTTATAATTGGGGGGATTCATGGTTCACAGTCAACAAACACAGTGGCTGGTGCATGAGTGACATCTCTCACTTTTCTGCAAAGCCCTCTCCCCCAGCCCAGGGCCTCCTCCACCATCAGCACCAGGACCTGAGAGCCCCCCACCCAGAGTCCTTGACTTTGGGGCAAGACACCAAACCCAGTCCACGTTCTGCTTGGTGTTTCCCCTGCTGTTCTGATGTCTCCACTTCTGTCCCTGAGTGAGATCAGCCCGTCTTCAACCTCTTTCTGGCTGATCTCACTTCACAGGATTCTTTCAAGCTCCACCCAAGAGGAGAGGAAGAAGGTGACTTCATCCTTCTTCACAGCTGAGTAGTATTCCATTGTGTGTCTAGACCACAACTTTCTCAGCCACTCACCTGTGGTTGGACACCTGGGTGGCTTCCAGGTTTTGGCTGTTACACATTGTGCTGCTGTGAACACAGGGGCACACAGGTCTCTCTGGATGGGTGAGTTTGCTTCCCTAGGATCTATCCCCAGGAGAGGAATTGCAGGTTCACAGGGAAGGTCCACTTCCCAGGTCCTCTTGCCGTCCAGAGAGACGGGCCCAGTCCTCCAGTTCCCTCCAGGCCTGCCAGAGGCTGTGTTGTGTCCTGCCCCCAGGCGGCACTCAACCTTAGTGGTGGAGCCCCCTGTGACAGGGTCCTGCAGCAGGGTGGGGGCACCTGGCCAGAGGCAGCATCCCAGGGGTCTGTCCTGGGGTCCACACCATCCCTCGTGACTGACAGAATATTCCATGGCTGTGGGGTAGCTGTGGAGAAGGAGGGTGGGGTGAGGGCAGGCCTCTCAGCGGAGAGAGACGGGTACCGAGGAGACCTCTGGCCCTGACTCTGCTCGTGCTGCTGTCCCATTAATATTTCATTAATCACATAATTCACTTTAATTGCCGGCTTGGGCACTGTTGTCACATAAATATTAAATGCTGGGAGTCCCGCGCTGCGGAGGTCAGGATTGTGTGAGACGGCCATACTCCGGGCTGAATACCGAATCCGGGGTCCTGCACGGCCCCCAGGCCTCATCAGCGCCGAGGTGGGAGGCAGACAGGCCGGCCGCCGCCGGGGTCTCCAGTGCAGAGGCCGGGCCATGGGGGGAAGCTTTCTCCAGCATCTGCGAGGCTGCACAGGGCAACCCTCAGGGACCAGAGACATCTCTCACGCCTGGGCCGGGTGGGAGCGGGTAAGGATCCTAAGCCACCCGGGGACGCGTGTGGATCGGAGGCCGTGCCGTGTCCCAGCCCCTCGGCCCCTCAGGTTCCCCCCGAGCACCTGGTGGTGGTCCTGGGCAGGGGGCCATGTCAGGTTCGCCGCTGGCCGGCTCTCACCCAGAGGGGCTGGGGACCAGGCGTCCTGCTCCCGGGCTCTCTGCCCTGACAGACATGAGGTGACCAGCAAGGGAGGGGCAGCTGCGGCCAGGAGGCGGTCAGGGCTGACCTTCCACACACACTGGGCGCGGCAGGACTGCGCAGGACCACTGCCCTCCTCCTCCTCTTCCTGCTCCTCCCCCTTCTCCTCTTCCTCCCCTCCCCCTCTCCTCCCCTCCTCCCCTCCTACTCTAAGTTTATTTTAATTTCTTTCCTTCTATTTTATTGAGAACACTAGTTGTTCAGTCAATACAGTTGTTGGTCCATGTGTAAAAATTTCTGTATTCTGCAAAGCCCTCTCCCCCAGCCCGGGTCCTCCTCCACCATCAGCACCAGGACCTGAGAGCCCCCACCATCCCCAGAGTCCTTGACTTTGGGGCCAGACAGCAAACCCAGTCCACGTTCTGCTTGGTGTTTCCCCTTCTGCTCTCATTTCTCCACTTCTGTCCATGAGTGAGATCAGCCCATCCTCATCCTGCTCTTTCTGGCTGATCTCACTTCACAGGATTCCTTCCAGCTCCAGCCAAGAGGAGGGGAAGACGGTGACTTCATTCTTCTTCACAGCTGAGTAGTATTCCATAGCATATATAATTTATTTTTATTACTTTAAAGATATCTTAAGACGGGCTGGATGGGGGCACACCCATTTAACTGCCCATGTTCCCACTTGCAAGGATGTGGGTTCAAGCCCCTAGCCCCCACCTGCAGAGGGGAAGCTTCCCAAAAGATGAAGCAGGGCTGCAGGCATCTCTCTGATCCTCTATCCACACCCCCTCATGTTCTCTCTATTCTATCAAATTAAAGTCAAGAAGGAAAAAATAGATCAAACATCTGGAAAAATAGCTCAACTGACAAGAGAGTCAGTTTCTAGCCTCAGGCTCCTGGACCAACCCCAAGGCTGCATGTAGCAGAGTGCTTCTTTACAATCTCTCTCTCTCTCCCTCTCCCTCTCTCCCTCTCCCTCTCTCCCTCCCTCTCTCTCTCTCTCTCTCTCTCTCTCTCCATCCCCTGAGGGTCCTGCCTTCTCCAGAAGGGACTAGAAATCTGGGGGGACCAGGGGGCTGTGATATCTCTCTCTCTCTCCACCTCCCTCTCTCTCTCCCCCCCATCCCCTGAGAGGAAGGGACCAGAGAGCTGGGGACCAGGGGTTAGGGTCTCTCTCTCTCTCTCTCTCTCTCTCTCTCTCCATCCCCTGAGGGTCCTGCCTTCTCCAGAAGGGACTAGAAATCTGGGGGGACCAGGGGGCTGTGATATCTCTCTCTCTCTCCACCTCCCTCTCTCTCCCCCCCCCATCCCCTGAGAGGAAGGGACCAGAGAGCTGAGGACCAGGGGTTAGGGTCTCTCTCTCTCTCTCTCTCTCCATCCCCTGAGGGTCCTGCCTTCTCCAGAAGGGACTAGAAATCTAGGGGGACCAGGGGGTGTAATATCTCTCTCTCTCTCTCACTCTCTCTCTCTCTCCCTCTCCCTCTCTCTCTCTCCACCTCCCTCCCTCTCTCTTTCCCTCTCTCTCCATCCCCTGAGGGTCCTGCCTTCCCCAGAAGGGACCAGAGAGCTGGGGAAAGCTGGGGAGAGCAGGGGGCAGCAGTCATTCTGTCTGGGCCCCTGGAAGCTTGTGGTTCTCTGCCAAGCCCGCTGCCCAGGGCCACCCTGGGGCTCCTGGGAGCACAGCTGGTGGTGGTGCCCGTGGGCAAAGTCCTTTAGACCCACTTAAGGGTGGGCACGGTAAGAGGGCACTGCCTGCTGCCGGCGTTCTCTCTGGTTTCTTCTTTCTTTCCTCCTTCTCTCTCTCTTTCTTCCTTTGCAGGCCAATACAAACTCAAGTAAAGACTGCATTTAATACACCCGTATGTGCTCAGAATGATTTTTAAATTAAAACGATGTTGCAAAGGGTTCACTTGGAGTTCCACGTGAGCACACCTGTTCCTAGGCACAAGGACCTGGGTTCGAGTCCCCCGTCTCCTGCAGGAGGAGAGCAGGGCCACAGGAGTCTCTCTGTTCTCCCTCTCTAGTTCCTTTCATCTCAGTTCCTCTTTCTTTTGTCCAATAATTGAATGAATAAATAAAATATTTAAAAATTATTTTAAAAAACTGATGTCACAAACATTTAAAAAATATTTGTGTTTGTTCATTTACTTCTGGGACAGTGCTGGAAGCTGAGAAGAGGGGACACAGGGAGGGAGGCGGAGGGACACCTGCAGCCCTGCTCCACCACTTCTGAAGCCAACCTCCTGCAGAGGGAGACTGGGGGCTTGAACCCAGGTCCTTGCACACAGTAGTCTGTGTGCCCAATCAGGTGCCCCTGTCTGGCCCACAAAGATTCCTTTTTCTTTTTTAAGGTTATATTTATTTATTAGTGAGGAAGATAGGAGAGAGAAAGAACCAGCCATCACTCTGGTACATGTGCTGCCAGGGATCAAACTCAGGACCCCATGCTTGAGAGTCTAGTGCCCTAGCCACTGCACCACCTCCCGGACCACGCTACAGAGATTTTCCTATCCGCTTAATCCCCTTAGAAAGGTGTGGCCCTCGGCAGGACCTGTGTGGACACTCCTCTCTTTGGGACAGCAAAGGGTCTGATGCTTTTGCTGTGCAGAACGTCAGGGATCCCCGGCCGTGTGCTCTGGGCCCTTCAAAGGGAAACTCCTGCCTGAGGCCCAGGCGCTTCTCAAAGCTGCTCGATAGTGGGCCACGGGTGTGAGGCCTCAGGGCTCAGTACCATGGTGTGCAGTGAGCTGCAGGGGCATGTGTGTGTGTGTGTGTGTGTGTGTGTGTGTGTGTGTGTGAGAGAGAGAGATGTGTGTGTGTAAGAGAGAGTGTGTGTGTGAGAGTGTGTGTGTGAGTGTGAGTGTGTGTGAGAGAGAGAGGTGTGTGTGAGTGTGTGTGTGTGTGTGTGTGTGAGAGAGAGAGATGTGTGTGTGTAAGAGAGAGTGTGTGTGTGAGAGTGTGTGTGTGAGTGTGAGTGTGTGTGAGAGAGAGAGGTGTGTGTGAGTGTGTGTGTGAGTGCATGTGTGAGTGTGTGTGTGAGCGTGTGTGAGTGTGTGTGTGAGCGTGTGTAAGTGTGAGTGTGTGTGAGTGTGAGTGTGTGTGAGAGTGTGTGAGTATGTGAGCATGTGTGAGTGTGTATGTGAGTGTGTGTGAGCGTGAGTGTGTGTGTTTGTGTGAGCGTGTGTGAATGTCTGAGCGTGTGTGTGTGAGTGTGTGTGTGTGTGTGAGTGTGTGTGAGTGTGAGTGAGTGTGTGTGTGAGTGTGTGTGAGTGTGAGTGTGTGTGAGTCTGTGTGTGAGTGTGTGTGTGAGTGTGTGTGAGCGTGTGTGAGTGTCTGAGCATGTGCGAGTGTGTGTGTGAGTGTGAATGTGTGAGTGTGTGTGTGAGTGTGTGTGAGTGTGTGTGAGTGTGAGTGTGAGTGTATGTGAGTGAGTGTGTGAGTGAGTGTGTGTGTGAGTGTGTGTGTGTGTGTGAGTGTGTGTGTGAGTGTGTGTGAGTGTGAGTGAGTGTGTGTGTGAGTGTGTGTGAGTCTGTGTGTGAGTCTGTGTGTGAGTGTGAGTGTGTGTGAGTGTGTGTGAGTGTGTGTGAGCGTGTGTGAGTGTCTGAGCATGTGTGAGTGTGTGTGAGTGTGTGTGTGAGTGTGTGTGAGTGAGTGTGTGTGCGTGTGTGGTGTTGTGAAACTAATTACCAGGAGACAGGAACTTGTACCAAGGACTCTCGTCATTTTTTTAGCCTCCAAGCTTTTCCCTGGGGCTCGGTGTCAGCACTGTGAATCCACTGCTCCTGGAGGCCATTTTTTCCATTTTGTTGGACAGGACAGAGAGAAATTGAGAGAGGAGGGAAGATAGAGAGGGAGAGAGACAGAGAGACACCTGCAGCCCTGCTTCACTGCTCGTGAAGCTTTCCCCCTGCAGGTGGGGACCGGGGGCTTGAACCCGGATCCGTGTGCTGGTCCCTGTGCTTAGTACCATGTGTGCTGAGCTGGCTGTGCCTGGCCCGCCCCGCCCACAGTCTCAGGACTGAGTGATGTAAGCCCCTCCAGATGTAAGCGACACCCGCCAGCTTGCAGCCCCCGCAGGCGCAGGGCCCCTACGCAGACACACCCCAGGAGCTGGGGGGGGGTCGCGCTAGGATGCCCAGAAACCTCTAAAATTACTCCCACTGGCGTGGCAGCTCCTCAGCCCCCAAGTGTCCTTCCGTCTTTCCGACAGCTGCTTATTCCGAGGTCACAGAGCCAGGGCCCCACGGGAAGGTACCTGTCACAGCACGGGGAAATTGTGTGCACTTTTCCATTTCATCACCAGCACCCGCCACTGGACAGGATCCTCCCACTCCATCCTGGGCACCCTGTCCTGTGTCTCCCACCTGGGGGCCCTCTGTTTACCTCCCATCCTGGGCACCCTGTCCTGTGCCCCCCACCCGGGGGCCCTCTGTTTACCTCCCGTCCTGGGCATCCTGTCCTGTGCCCCCTGCCCAGGGGCCTCTGTTCACCTCCCTTACATCTTCACCGACTTTATGTCTCTGCGTCGCACGTGAAGAGAATTCACCAGGCACTTGGCCTCTTTTCTTTCTAGCTGATTTCACTTTGCAAAGGTATCATGGTCCTTTCACCTATCATTTCATTTCATTTCATTGGAAAGGACAGCGAGAATTAGGAGGGGAGAGGGAGGTAAGAGAGAGAGGGAGAGAAAGACAGACAGACACCTGCAGCCCTGCTCCACCGCTTGTGAAGCCTCCCCTGCTGTGGGCACTGTGGTGGCCTCTGCTCAGTCGCGGGCTATGGGTTAGAAGCTGGGGGAGAGAGAGGCTGGAGGAGAGAGGCTGGGGGAGAGAGAGGCTGGAGAGAGAGAGGCTGTGGGAGAGAGGCTGGGGGAGAGAGGCTGGGGGAGAGAGGCTGTGGGAGAGAGGCTGGGGGAGAGAGAGGCTGGGAGAGAGAGGCTGGGGGAGAGAGGCTGTGGGAGAGAAGCTGGGGGAGAGAGGTGCTGGGGGAGAGAGGCTGGGGGAGAGAGGCTGGGGGAGAGAGAGGCTGGGGGAGAGAGGTTGGGGAGAGAGAGGCTGGGGAGAGAGTCTGGGGGAGAGAGGCTGGGGGAGAGAGGCTGGGGAGAGAGTCTGGGGGAGAGAGGCTGGGGGAGAGAGGCTGGGGAAGAGAGGCTGGGGAGAGAGAGGCTGGGGAGAGAGGCTGGGGGAGAGAGGCTGGGGGAGAGAGGTTGGGGATAGAGGCTGGGAGAGAGGCTGGGGGAGAGAGGCTGGGGATAGAGGCTGGGAGAGAGGCTGGGGGAGAGAGGCTGGGGGAGAGAGGTTGGGGAGAGAGTCTGGGGGAGAGAGGCTGGGGATAGAGGCTGGGAGAGAGGCTGGGGGAGAGAGGCTGGGGAAGAGAGGCTGGGGATAGAGGCTTGGGGAGAGAGGCTGGGGGAGAGAGGCTGGGGGAGAGAGGTTGGGGAGAGAGTCTGGGGGAGAGAGGCTGGGGAGAGAGGCTGGGAGAGAGAGGCTGGGGGAGAGAGGCTGGGGAGAGAAGCTTGGGGGGAGAGGCTGTGGGAGAGAAGCTGGGGGATAGAGGCTTGGGGAGAGAGGCTGGTGAGAGAGGCTGGGGTGAGAGAGACTGGGGGAGAGAGGCTGGGGAGAGAGGCTGGGGTGAGAGAGACTGGGGGAGAGAGGCTGGGGGAGAGAGGCTGGGGGAGAAAGAGGTTGGGGAGAGAGAGGCTGGGGAGAGAGTCTGGGGGAGAGAGGCTGGGGGAGAGAGGCTGGGGGAGAGAGGCTGGGGAAGAGAGGCTGGGGAGAGAGAGGCTGGGGAGAGAGGCTGGGGGAGAGAGGCTGGGGGAGAGAGGCTGGGGAGAGAGGCTGGGGAAGAGAGGCTGGGGAGAGAGAGGCTGGGGAGAGAGGTTGGGGAGAGAGTCTGGGGGAGAGAGGCTGGGGATAGAGGCTGGGAGAGAGAGGCTGGGGGAGAGAGGCTGGGGGAGAGAGGCTGGGGGAGAGAGAGGCTGGGGGAGAGAGGTTGGGGAGAGAGAGGCTGGGGAGAGAGTCTTGGGGAGAGAGGCTGGGGGAGAGAGGCTGGGGGAGAGAGGCTGGGGAGAGAGAGGCTGGGGAGAGAGAGGCTGGGGAGAGAGTCTGGGGGAGAGAGGTTGGGGAGAGAGTCTGGGGGAGAGAGGCTGGGGAGAGAGGCTGGGGATAGAGGCTGGGAGAGAGAGGCTGGGGGAGAGAGGCTGGGGAGAGAAGCTTGGGGGGAGAGGCTGTGGGAGAGAAGCTGGGGGATAGAGGCTGGGGGAGAGAGGCTGGTGAGAGAGGCTGGGGTGAGAGAGACTGGGGGAGAGAGGCTGGGGGAGAGAGAGGCTGGAGAGAGAGAGGCTGGGGGAGAGAGGTTGGGGAGAGAGTCTGGGGGAGAGAGGCTGGGGATAGAGGCTGGGAGAGAGAGGCTGGGGGAGAGAGGCTGGGAGAGAGAGGCTGGGGGGAGAGGCTGTGGGAGAGAAGCTGGGGGAGAGAGGCTGGGGAGAGAGGCTGGGGTGAGAGAGACTGGGGGAGAGAGGCTGGGGAAAGAGGCTGGGGAGAGAAGCTGGGGTGAGAGAGACTGGGGGAGAGAGGCTGGGGAGAGAGGCTGGGGTGAGAGAGACTGGGGGAGAGAGGCTGGGGAGAGAGGCTGAGGAGAGAAGCTGGGGTGAGAGAGACTGGGGGAGAGAGGCTGGTGAGAGAGGCTGGGGTGAGAGAGACTGGGGGAGAGAGGCTGGGGAGAGAGGCTGGGGAGAGAAGCTGGGGTGAGAGAGACTGGGGGAGAGAGGCTGGGGAGAGAGGCTGGGGAGAGAAGCTGGGGTGAGAGAGACTGGGGGAGAGAGGCTGGAGGAGAGAGGCTGGGGTGAGAGAGACTGGGGGAGAGAGGCTGGGGAGAGAGGCTGGGGAGAGAGGCTGGGGAGAGAGAGGCTGGGGAGAGAGGCTGGGGGAGAGTGGCTGGGGGAGAGAGGCTGGGGGAGAGAGGTGCTGGCATCTGAGGTCTCAGTCTCTGTTGCAGGGGGGTTAGACAGTGGGCCTGAGCCAGCTGGGCAGGTCTAGTTTCCATGTCTGGGGGTGTCCACACAGTTTCTGAAGTGGGCTCACTGGTCTGCATGCCCACTGCAGGCCCTGTCCCCTTCCCTCCACAGGCCGGGTGGCACCCGACTGGCTGCCTTGCTCTTCACAAACAGTGTCCTGTCTGCTTGGGCTCACTGGCCATGTGCATGCCCTCTTGGAGAAATGTTTGTTCATATAGAGACAGAGGGAGCGAGGGAGAGAAAGGGAGAGGGAGAGAGAGAAAGAGGAGGGAGGGAGAGAGGAGATAGGAAAGAGGTGAGAGGAAGAGAGAGAAAGAGGAAGTAGGTAGAGGGAGAGAGAGAAAGAGAAGGAAAGGGAGAGAGAAAGTGAGGGAGAGAGAGAGAGAGAGAGAGAGAGAGAGAGAGAGAGAGAGAGGGAACACAGCACTAAAGCTTCTTTCTTTCTTTTTTCTTTTTGGATAGAACATAGGGAAGTTGAGAGAGCAGCTAGAGAGAGAGACCTGCAGCCACTGCTTGTGAAGCTGCCCTGCAGGTGGGGAGCCGGGTCTCAAACCAGGATCCTTGTGCAGAGCCTTGAGCTTTGTACTGTGTGCGCTTGACCCCAGAGCCACACCACCCCAAAGCTTCCTTCAGTGGTGGGGCCAGGCTCAAACCTGGGCCGGGCCAGGGCAAGGTGACACTCAGTCAAGTGAGCAAGGAGGCGGGGAGCTGGAGACCCCGATGGTGGCTGGGGTGCCACCCCTGTCACCATGCCCAAGGGCCTGGCGGGAGCAGGGCTGCAGGGGTCTCTGTCTGTCTTCCTCTCTATCTCCCCCTCCCCAGCTTCCCTTCCCCTCGCAATTTCTCTGTCACTATCAATACATAAATAAAACCTGAAAAATAACAATTAAGAATGAATAGCTGGGAGTCAGGCGGTAGCACAGCGGGTTAAGCGCACGTGGCTCAAAGCCTAAGGACCAGCGTAAGGATCCCGGTTTGAGCCCCCGGCTCCCCACCTGCAGGTGAAGCAGGTCTGCAGGTGTCTGTCTTTCTCTCCCCCTCTCTGTCTTCCCCTCCTCTCTCCATTTTCTCTCTGTCCTGTCCAACAATGACAACATCATCAACAACAACAACAATAATAATTACAACAAGAAAAAAACAAGGGCAACAAAAGGGAAAATAAATAATAATAATAATAAATTTATTAATGTCTTCCTTTTTGTTTATTTATTTATTTTACCTTTTGTTGCCCTTGTTATTTTTTATTGTTGTTGTTATTGATGTCGTTGTCGTTGTTGGATAGGACAGAGAGAAAAGGAGGGGGAGACACAGAGGGGGAGAGAAAGACAGCCACCTGTAGACCTGCTTCACCGCCTGTAAAGTGACTCCCCTGCAGGTGGGGAGCCGGGGGCTTGAACCGGGAGCCTTACATCAGTCCTTGCACTCTGCGCCACCTGCACTTAACCCGCTGCGCTACCGCCCTGCTCCCTAGCACATATCTTTCTATGCAAAAGGCCCTGGGTTCGAGCCAACGAACGTGGGAGCACCCACCCCAGACAGCAGGTGGGAGCTCTGTGGGTGGGTGTGAGGGGGCATAGGGCTGTGGCGTCTTAATCTCTGTCTCTGTCTTTCCTTCTTACCACTCACTCTGTCCAAAAACAAAGATAAGCACATCTGGACAGGGAGGTTGCTTGGTGACCAGGACCCCAAGTTCATCCACCGCAGGGTGGAACACAGGCCACCCTGCGAGCCTCCAACCCCCTGCCCCACCTGCAGGGCCTCCACGAGTGGAGAAGTGACCGCGGGGTCTGTCTCCCCTCCCCTCCGGGTCTCTCTGTCTCTAGCCAATCAATCGATAAATAGTTTTTTAGACAGTAGATACAGATACCTATGTGCATATGAACAGACGCATAGACCAGGGAGACTAGGGGACACCCCACGCCCTTCAGACCTTCCTGCACTGCTGGGCCTCCCTTTTGGCGTCAGGCCTCGAGAGTAAACATTCCAGCGATCGTCGGCCTGTCACCACCCAAAACATCCCACTGTGTGCACAGAAGTCCCGTCTGGGTCCAGAGCAGCAGCGCCGCGTGGGCAGTGAAGAGGGTGCCCTCGGCCCAGGTGCCAGAGCAGAAAGGTCTGGGGCATAGGCTGGCTCCTGTGAGGGTCTGACCCCGCCCTGCAAACACAAGGAGGCAGGTCTTGGGGTTCTGAGGGACCCTAGAAACCTGCTCATCAGGGCTGGGACACGACACAGGGTCTGCACACAGACTCTCCTGCCTGAGGCTCTGGGTCCCAGGTTCCATCCCCAGCACCACCAGCAGCCAGGGCTCAGCAGGGCTCTGAGGGATAATAATAATAATAATAATAATAATAATAATAATAATAATAATAATACTGCACACAGACTCTCCCACCTGAGGCTCTGGGTCCCAGGTTCCATCCCCAGCACCACCAACAGCCAGAGCTCAGCAGGACTCTGGCAGAAATAATAATAATAATTAATAATAATAAAAACAATAATAATAAATCTGGGGAGGCAGCATAATGGTTCTGCTAAAAGACATTACTGCCTGAGGCACTAAGGGCCCAGATTCAACCTCCAGCAACACCAACAGCCAGAACTGAGCAAGGCCCTGGTGAAATAATTAATGATAATAATAATAAGAAGAAGAAGAATAAAAAAGCTGGAGAGACAGCATCATGGTTCTGCAAAAGATTCTCCTGCCTGAGACTCTGAGGTCCCAGGTACAGTTCCTGGCACCACCATCAGCCAGGGCTGAGCAGAGCTCTCTTTTCACTCTCTCTCTCTCAAGAACCCTGTCCATCTGGTCCCAGGGGCCCCAGTTTCTGCCCAGGCAGTGAGCCGCCCTCCTCAGAATGTTTACAAAGAGCCAGAGAACATTCTGTCTTCAAGGAGACCCTCTTCAGGCTCCTCAGAGCCCATTGCCGCCCTGGTGATAGTCATCCCACCCGGGGCCTCAAGAGCCTCAGTGGGAGAAGCCATCGTGTGGGGCTGGATTCCACAGCACGGAGCCTTTGATTTCGAGGGCTTGCTAATCTTACCTTTTTCCTGAGCACAGGTATCCTGTTAGAAATTAACACAGAGTAAAACATTAATTCCCCAATAAAGAAATTTAAAAATAAAAAAAGAAAAAGAAAAAAGAACTGGGCTGGCTTGATTGGCCAACACCCACGTTCAGCAGAGAAGCAACTGCAGAAGCCGCCTCTCACCTTCTGCTCCCCATAAAGATCTTTGGTCCATACTCAGAGGCATAAATAAGGATGCTGCCAATGGAAGGGGGGAAAACACAGAATGACTCCGTGTGCAACACTGTCGGTGGTCCTGGGCTTTTGGCCCCGAGACCCTCCTGTGACCTTTGCCACATGCAGCAGGAGTGCCCCCCACACTCCTGCCCGATTCTGCTCCTGAGGGCACCCACCAGGCGTCTGTGTCTTCCTGTCGAGGCTCCACAGCAGTCAACCTGGTCAGCCGGACGGACGAACGGACGGGGGGCAGGTGGGCAGTGGGAAGGCCCTGAAGCTACAGGAAGCAGGGGACAGTGAGGGGACAGTGAGGGCCCCCTGTGCCAGCCGTGGTGAAGCCAGCTCTGGGCTCTCGGGCTCCAATGGGAACAGCTCAGGGAGGTGTTGGAGCCAGAGCTGGGCCCTGAGGTGGACCCACCCACGAGCACCCTGCCTGCACCCCAGGCCCCAGCTGGCTCCTGTCTTCCCCTCTGGCCAGGGGCCAGCTCCAGGCCACACTCTGGCTGAGGGGGCTGGGAGCTCAGCCCTCTGGGTTCTGCTCCCTGATACTTAAAATAAAGCTTTTATGGGAGTCGGGTGGTAGCGCAGCGGGTTAAGCGCACATGGTGCAAAGCACAAGGACCTGAGTAACAATCCCAGTTCGAGCCCCCGGCTCCCTCCCTACCTGCAGGGGAGTCGCTTCACAGGTGGTGAAGCAGGTCTGCAGGTGTCTGTCTTTCTCTCCCCCCCTCTCTGTCTTCCCCGCCTCTCTCCATTTCTCTCTGTTCTATCCAACAATGACAATATCAATAACTACAATAATAAAACAACAAGGACAACAAAAGGGAATAAATAAAAAATAAAAAATAAAACTTTTATTATCTTTACTTATTTATTAGACAGAGACAGCCAGAAATCAAGATGGAAGGGGGAGACAGAGAGACACGTGCAGCCCCCTGCTTCACCACTTGCAAGGCTTTCCCCCCCCCCCGCAGGTGGGTGTCAGGGGCTCGAACCCAGGTCCTTGCACAGCATCACATGTGTACCCAGCCAGATGCACCACCCCCGGCCCCTCTGCCCCCCCATTCTTGCAGTTGCTCCCAGAAGGTGACCCTGCAGCCACAGGATGCCACCACCCTGCTATTCTGTGTCTGGGGGTGGGGTGGGGGCTCTCCCCTGGGTGAGGGCTGCACCCTGTAAGTGCCCTGCTTCCTCACCTTCCTCGCCACTGGACTCTTGGGCTGTTCCTGGCATCTTTTGGCTGGGAAAATGGCGCTGCATGGACCCTGCTGTGCGTGCATCTCTCTGGAGAAGGGGTCATGCTCTGTGGAGACGGTGGGGAAGGGAGTCCCTGGGCTGAGTGCCGCATCCCGGGTGTCTTCAGGCCATGTTCCATGGGGCCTGGCTGGGCCGATCTCCATTCCCTCTCGCAAGGTCTAAGTGTCTCCTGCCCGACCTCTCTGTCAGAACTTGTTTCTGGGTTTTATGTTCTTGGTTTTTGTCTTTGTTTTTGTTTTTCATCTCCAGGGTTATCGCTGGGGCTCGGTGCCTGTGCTATGAATCCACTGCTCCTGGAGGCCGTTTTTTTCCTTCTGTTGTCCTTGTTGTTTATCGTTGTTATTGTTACAATTATTGTAGTTATTGATGTCATCGTTGTTGGATAGGACAGAGAAATGGAGAGAGGAGGAGAAGACAGAGAGGAGATAAAGACAGACACCTGCAGACCTCAGGCACATGAGCAGATGCTCTATGAGTTGAGATGTGTGGGGTCAGCCACGCTCCACAAGGACCTGAGTTCAAGCCCCCGCTCCCCACCTGCAAGGGGAAACTTCACTAGAGCCGAATAAAATCAAAAACATCTTCAAACTGGGAGGCATGTGGACACAGGGCCTGCCCACATGGGGCCTGGCGTGCGGGCACAGGGCGTGCGGGCACAGGGGCCTGCCCACATGGGGCCTGGCGTGCGGGCACAGGGCCTATGCACATGTGCGGGTGTCAGATCTGGCCTCTCTCCTCCTCTCTCTTTTGTGTATAACAGACGCAACCTAAAATGAATACGTCTGTATGTGAGGGACATGGATGCTGGTCCGACCGCATCCGCTGCCTTCAGCCCCGATTCCTGCCACCATCCCAGCTGAACCGGGGCCTCTCAGCTCACCGCTGGAAAGTGTAAGATGGAAAGGCCTTTCTGTCCCTCAGGGGAGGTGGCCACCCTGGAGCATGGGTGTCAGTCACAGAGCGACTCTGCTTAGAAACCAAAACCATCTCCGGCAGCTCAGACACTTTCCCGAATGTCTTCTTTTTATTAGTCCACTTTATTTCCCTCTTTTTAGTCTTACTCATTTATTCATTTACTTATTTATTTGTTACTGGATTAAGGCACAGAGAGGGAAGTGAGGAGTAAACAGAGAGACACCTGCTTCACTCTCAAAGCTCCCCGCCTGCAGGTGGGGACCAGGGGCTCGAACCCAGGTCCCTGTGCACTGTAATGCGTGTGCTCAACCAGGTGCGCCACCACTTGCCCCCGCCCCCCTCCCCGCCATGTCGCCATGTCTTTTTAGAAAAGGAATGAAGACCCTAACCAAGGGTCTTTCTGGACAGATTTTGCCCAAATTAACAACTTCTTTTCTTTAATATTTTATTTATTGACTTTTCATTCAAAAGAAAGACAGAGAGAAACAGAGGGACATACCTGCCACTCTGCTTCACTGCTCACCAAGCTGAGGTGCTTCAACCCGGGTCCTTGAGCGTGGTGGCAGGTGCATTCACCAGGTGAGCCACCTCCCGGCCCCCCAGCCAGCCCCCCTCCCCCGGGCCGAGACCTGAACTCCGGCCTCTGACCTCAGACCTTTCGCCCCCTCCCCGGCTTGCCGGGTGCCCCCCCCCCCCCCCCGGCTCAGAGAGCGCATGACCTGGAGCAGAAAGAAGTGAGGACACCAAGAAGCTGTGTGAGGGGTGCACTCCTCTTGATTCCCGTCTCCTGCTTTTTGATGTTCTCAGAAAACGGCCCTATCTCTCAGAGTCTCCCAAGGATTTCTAGATAAAAAAGGGGGGTTTTATCTTGCATGTCTATAAGCAGGGGAAGACTCCAGAGACCGAGACCCACAGGCAATTCAAATAAACTAAATCTGATCAAGGTACTATCAATGCCAGAATTAGAAGGCAGCCCAGTGAGAATATCAATAACAACATTAAAACAGCGGGTTTCAGCTGGAATCAATAGGCTGGATAAACAGGAAAAATTAAGTCACAAAGTGTGAGTGGATAAAAGCTCCGCTCATTAAGATTCTGCTTGCACCCCATCTTTTCATCAATGCCCCTATATATCTGCGCCCCACGCCACATCAAAGTCTGCGATGCAATGATCTAATTAATTCCCGTGCCACCCACATATTTCTGTATGTCCCAAGTACAATATTAACCGTGGTTTGCAGTTTAATCAAATGTCTTTAAGTCCTATTACCCGTTCTGTCAGCTTGCTAAAGACTCACTTTCCACCAAACAGCTGAACTTCAAAGGCCTTGGCTTTGATCCACAGGTAAAACATATATAAATATATTTCAGGTGAACAACCTGCTCGGGGGTAGAGAGGCATCTGTCAGAAACACGCCACTGGCTCCAGAAGCAGCCCAGGGAATGTCCCAAAGGCGTCACAAGGCAGGTCATGTGGGAGGGTCCCTGGAGCCGAGGATTGAGGCCTGGCTTTCTGGGGTCACAGAGCTGGCTGTGGGCGCGAGCGAGCCCGAGAGGCCTGGCCGAGGACCCCAGAAAGTGCAGGTGCAGCTGCAGGTGCATCTGGAGGTGGAATTCCGGGAATGTGAGGGCAGCCGCCTGCTGTTTGAAGTCCAGCCTCTCTGAGAGTTGGGCAGGAGACTTTACATGGCCTCACACCCTTGTGGCCACAGGGAGGGCTAGGCGGGGGCTCCAGGGACCTGGAGGGTGGGGGTGGGGAGGGCTGGGTGGGGGTGGGGGAGAGCTGGGCTGGGGCTCCAGGGACCTGGTTGGGTGGGGTTGGGGAGGGCTGGTGGGGCTTCAGGGACCTGAACAGCCCAGGGGACCCGCCACGGGGTCCTGGGCACTTCCTTGGTGGAACCCTAGCCCACCTGGGGAGGGGCTTCCCAGACTCTACCTGCCAGAGCCGCTTCAGAGCTGTGGAAGCTCCTAGCACAGAGCAGCCGGCAGCAGAAGGAGCTTCGGGGAGCTGAGCCTCTGCCTTCCCAGCCCTGGTTCAAGCTCTCCCACACGCCTGGCAAGCCCCCGGGGGTGATGTTCTTGGGGTTTCCCCTGGGGCTGTCCGTGGAGCCCCCTTGTGCTACTGGGGCTCGAACCCAGAGCCTCCGACACAACAGAGCTTGTGTGGCGTAGCCCCTGGAGCCCAGAAAGGGACTTTGAAGTCAAACATTGCAGAAGTCTTCAGAGCTGAGTGGGTTTCAGAACACCTGCTTCACCTTCTGGGTGGGAGCCTCAGACCCCAAGCCGCATCTGGATAATTCTTTTTATTTTAAACATTTTTTATTGTTAGTAAGTGTTACAAGCTTATCAGCTGACAGGGTCTGGCTCCACACCACCTCAGCTGTGTCCCCACCTCCACCTGCCAGAGAACCTCTCAAGGCTCAGAGACGGTTTGCTGACTTCTGTTTTGTTTGGATTTTTTTCAAGTTCATGTGAACCAGGTCTCTAGATTCCACACACAAGTGACACCACCTGGCAGCTTTCTTTCATCTCTTGACTTATCTCACCAAGCACCATCACCTCCAGTTCCATCCATTTTGCCCCAAAGGACACAAGGTCATCTTTTTGACTGCAGAGCACTATTCCATGGAGTGTATGTTCCATGATTCTCTGCCCAGTCATGTTGGACGGGCATCTGGGCTGCGTCCCCTCTCTGGCTGTTGTGAGCAGTGCAGCTGTGGACCAGGGGTGCCGTGTCCCTTCTAATGAGTGTCTGGGTGCCCACCGGGTAAATGCCCAGGAGCGGGCTTGCTGGCCAGGAGGCGCCTCCATGTTTCTGTGTTTAAGGACTGCGCACGCCGTCTCCTCAGGGACAATATTCTACAGTGAACTCTGTTCCTGTCTTTCCCAGAACAGGAGATCCTTTCCTCTCCTTTCTTTTCCTCTCCTATCCTCTCCCTTCTCCCCCCTCTCCTCCCCCCTCTCTTTTCCCCTTCTCTTCTCTTCTCTCCTTTCCTCTCCTCTCTTCTCTTCTCTTCTCTCTCTCTCTCTCTTGCCAACTCTAGTTTATAGTGGTACAGGGGATTGAACCAGGGACTTTGGAGCCTCAGTCCTTGCTGATGGTGGTTCTCGGATGTTGAAACTGAGGCCTTGGAGGCTCAGGCATGAAAATCACTTTTACAGAACTGTTATGCTGTCTCCACTGCATTATTATTATTATTATTATTATTAATTATTTTCCCCAGAGCGCTGCTCAGCTGTGGCTGACAGTGGTGCAGGGATTGAACCTGGGCCCTGGGAGCCTGAGGCAGGCGAGTCTTCTGCAGAATGTTTATGCTGTCTCCTTTGCATTGTTGTCGTTGTTATTATGTATTATTTCACCCAGGTGGTGCTGGGGATTGAACCCAGGGCCTGGGAGCCTGAGGCAGGCGAGTCTTCTGCAGAATGTTTATGCTATCTCTTGTTTTCCAGGCCAGTTGTCACATGGGAAGGATTCCACATCTTTTCTAAGCTGTGCTCCAGCTCGGCTCTCCCCCTACCAAGCATCCGGCACCCCGAGGTGCTGGGTGCTGGGTGCTGGGTGCTGGGTGCTGGGTGCTGGGACTCTTCTCCAGCCCCGGGTTGGGGAGGCAGGGCTGTGGCTGAGGTGTCAGGAGGGCTGCTCCCAGGCCGGTGTTTGCCTTTTATCAGCTGTGTCACACAGGTGTTGATCCCGCTGAAGCCCAATCCAGGCGGCGAAGTCCAATGGGGGCCCATCACAGCCCGGCCCCCATTGGCCGCGGCCGGCAGCCATTAGGCCGACACAGCTGAACCTGCCAAGCCCTGACCCAGGCGTGAAATCTCTTGTTAGACAAAGAAAAATAGTGCCTGAGGCGTGATTGGACATTTTATTTTCTCCTCTGTCCCTGTCTCTCCTGCATCTGTCTCTGACGCCCTTCTGCTTCTCCTGGGCTCTCTCTCATTCTCTGTCTCTGTGGCTCATTGTCTCATTATCTCTCTCATTCTCTGTCTCTCATTCTGTCTCATTATCTCTCTCATTCTGTCTCTGTCTCTCATTCTCTCATTATCTCTCTCATTCTCTGTCTCTCATTCTGTCTCATTATCTCTCTCATTCTCTGTCTCTGTGTCTCATTCTCTCATTATCTCTCTCATTCTCTGTCTCTCATTCTGTCTCATTATCTCTCTCATTCTGTCTCTGTCTCTCATTCTCTCATTATCTCTCTCATTCTCTGTCTCTCATTCTGTCTCATTATCTCTCTCATTCTCTGTCTCTGTGTCTCATTCTCTCATTATCTCTCTCATTCTCTTTCTCTCTTGTTCTGTCTCTCTTTTTCTCATCTGTCCTTCATTCTGTCTCTCATTCTTTCTCTCTTGATCTGTCTCCCTCTCTCATCCTGTCTTTCTCTCCTATCCTGTTTCCATTCTCTATCTTCTTTCTTTCTCTGTCTGTCTTTTTCTCATTATGTCCCTCATTCTGTCTCTCTCATCCTCTCTTTCTCTCCTGTTCTGTCTCTCTCATCCTCTCTTTCTCTCCTGTCTCTGTCCCTGTCTCTCTCTCTCTCTCCTCTTCCCTCCTGTGTGCCGCTCATCACCCAGGCTCCATCGCCGTGTCTCTGAGAAGGGAGGTGCTATTCACCGCATCCAGCCTCCGGCCGCCCTTGTATGTGAGCGGCAACATGCCCTCAGACTCTGTTAACACTGAGAGGGGCAGCAGAGGCAGCACCTCCAAGCTTTCTGAGAGGCGGCGGCCGCCCCCACCGCCCAGTCCCGGCTCTGGGAGAGAGCTTCACACTCGGCTAGCCTTTAAGTAACAGATCCAGCGGGCTCATCCTTGTACGAGAGATAACTGCTTTATTATTGTTTCCATCAGCGCGGATTCTGAAGGTTAAATACACGGAGCCGGGATGGATGGAGCGCCCGCACATGCACACGCACACGCGCTCGGGCACGGGCACGGGCACGGGTCTGGCATAGAAATGAATGATCCTATTTATGTTAATGCCGACACGCGGGTAACACAGGTTCCCGCAAGATAAGGCGATAGGTTAATGAAACCCTCATTTCATTCCACTAGTTGTTTTCTCTGTGAAGTTCCGATAAGTAGCGAACCAATGAAGCCTGTAATTACAATCTTACAGAAACCCGGCCAATCTGTATATAAATCTCGCCATCCAATTACAAGATGTAATAATTTTGCAGTCGGGCTGGTAATGAGGTCTAATGCTCGTGCCTGGGATAATCCCCCCGGATGCTGAGTCTATCAGATGTTAGCTTTGTAATTATATGAGCAAAAAATCATTATTTCATGTTCAAGTAGAAAATGAGCTTGGTGGGAAGTTAATTTTCTCTATGCTCTGTGAAGCGTAGACAAGAATTTAATGATTTAATTACAGTTGTTAGCCCTTTTTTGCGAGAGGCTTAAATTGAGCTAAACATTTTTCACAGCCTGACATCAAGAGTCTGGGACATCAAGGATTTTGACAGCATACAAAATGACGCCGGCCCCCGGGCCTGGAATGTGGAGAAGAGCTTCTCAGCATTTAGAGCGGGCTGCGCGGTCCTCCCTCCGCATCGCCAAGGAAACCACAGCCCAGAGACAGGCCGGCAGATAAAAGGCACATCAACAAATATTAGCTGCCCGCCTTTCTCCGGCAGCTGCTAATCCAGTGTCCTGGGTTTGTCATATCAGATTACTATGACAGGCATGGTGAGGGGAAGGCCGCTGCCAGGCCACAGTGCGCCCGCCCCGCCTCCCGGCCCATTTTGAATTTCAAAACAGGGGCTGAGCGGCCGCCTTCCCGGAGGGCGGAGGGGGGGCGGGGGGCTCCTCTGGATAATCCCTAAAAGGCTCCAGTGTGCTCTCCTGCCGCTCCGGAGCTCTCTCTGTATTTTTGAAAATGGCTCTAAGCGATTTGCTTCTCTTCTGAAGTGCCATCTCCTTGTTCCTTGTTTATTCAGGGCTGCCAGTGGGGCGGGGGGCAGGGGGGCACCCTCCACTGGGCTCCTGCTCTGTGGTCTCCTCAGGGCCCACCAAAGGGAGTGGGGCAGGCCCAGCCCAGCCAGAGCCCCTGCCTGTGCCCTACACTGCCCTGACCTCTGACCTCCACTGCCCCCGACCTCTGACACCCACTGGCCCTGACCTCTGACCTCCACTGCCCTGACCTATGCCCTGCTGACCTCTGACCTCCACTGCCCGACCTCTGACCTCACTGCTCCTGACCTCCGAAACCCACTGCCCCGACCTCTGACTTCCACTGCCCAATTTCTGACCCCATCTGCCCTCAACCTCAGACCTCCCCTGCTCCTGACCTCTAACCTCCATTGCCCATCTCTGACCCCCACTGCCCCTGACCTCTGACCCCTACTGACCCTGACCACTATCCCCCTCTGCCCCCACCCACAGGGCCACTAACCTTAACCCCACTCACTGCCCCCGCCCACTGATCGCCTGGGCAGGTGGGGGAGGTGGGGGGGGCTGTGTGCAGGAACACACTCACCTGGGCAGGTGGGGGAGGTGGGGGACTGTGTGCAGGAACACACTCACCTGGGCAGGTGGGGGGACTGTGTGCAGGAACACACTCACCTGGGCAGGTGGGGGAGGTGGGGGGACTGTGTGCAGGAACACACTCACCTGGGCAGGTGGGGGACTGTGTGCAGGAACACACTCACCTGGGCAGGTGGGGGGACTGTGTGCAGAAACACACTCACCTGGGCAGGTGGGGGACTGTGTGCAGGAACACACTCACCTGAGCAGGTGGGGGAGGTGGGGGGACTGTGTGCAGGAACACACTCACCTGGGCAGGTGGGGGGGAACTGTGTGCAGGAACACACTCACCTGGGCAGGTGGGGGGAACTGTGTGCAGGAACACACTCACCTGGGCAGGTGGGGGGACTGTGTGCAGGAACACACTCACCTGGGCAGGTGGGGGGAACTGTGTGCAGGAACACACTCACCTGGGCAGGTGGGGGGACTGTGTGCAGGAACACACTCACCTGGGCAGGTGGGGGGACTGTGTGCAGGAACACACTCACCTGGGCAGGTGGGGGGACTGTGTGTAGGAACACACTCACCTGGGCAGGTGGGGGGGAACTGTGTGCAGGAGCACACTCACCTGGGCAGGTGGGGGACTGTGTGCAGGAGCACACTCACCTGGGCAGGTGGGGGACTGTGTGCAGGAGCACACTCACCTGGGCAGGTGGGGGACTGTGTGCAGGAACACACTCACCTGGGCAGGTGGGGGGACTGTGTGCAGGAACACACTCACCTGGGCAGGTGGGGGAGGTGGGGGGACTGTGTGCAGGAACACACTCACCTGGGCAGGTGGGGGAGGTGGGGGGACTGTGTGCAGGAACACACTCACCTGGGCAGGTGGGGGGACTGTGTGCAGGAACACACTCACCTGGGCAGGTGGGGGAACTGTGTGCAGGAACACACTCACCTGGGCAGGTGGGGGAACTGTGTGCAGGAACACACTCACCTGGGCAGGTGGGGGAACTGTGTGCAGGAACACACTCACCTGGGCAGGTGGGGGACTGTGTGCAGGAACACACTCACCTGGGCAGGTGGGGGGAGGTGGGGCTGCACACAGAAGTGTGCTCACCTGGGCAGGTGAGGCAAGCTGACTTGGATTTCCTGCCCTGTCAGGACACTGGTCCCAACCCGCCTCCTGCCCCCTTCCTGCTGCTCCTGGCTGGGGGTCGCAGTCTCTGAGGGACCATGGCTGCCCATCCCCTGCACGTGGTCAACTGTGACCCCCTCAAGCCACCCAGGACACCCCCAGCCCCTCGGGGATGCCGGAGCTCTGCCTCTCCCACACTCCGATCACACCCACCCCCCTGCCCTCTGACACCTTCCCTCCCAGGGCTCCCACTCTGGCTCTGGGGACCCCACCCCTGCTGATGCCAAAGCCCAGCATACCCCTGTGGCCACAGGCTAGTGGTTGGTCAGGGTCACTGTCCCCTCTCTGGTTACACTGCCCATTCCCCAGGACCCACTCGGGACGACTCGTTCAGACAGACAGACAGACAGACAGACAGACAGATGATAGAAAGGTGACAGATAGATAGATGATAGATAGATAGATAGATAGATAGTAGATAGATAGATAGATAGATGATAGATAGTAGATAGATAGATAGTAGATAGATAGATAGATAGATAAATAGATAGATGATTGATAGATAGATAGATAGATAGATAGATAGATAGATAGATAGATAGATAGATAGATGTGGGGCCTGGTAGTGGCTCATCTGGTTGAGCGCACATGCTACAGTGCACAAGGACCCGGGTTCGAGCCCCCGGTCCCCACCTGCAGGGGGAAAGCTTTGCGAGTGGTGAAGCAGGTCTGCAGTGTCTCTCCGCCTCTCTCCCTCTCTATCACCCTTTCTCTCAATTTCTGTCTGTCTCTATCCAATACATAAATGAAAATCTAAAAAGGTAGGTGGCAGAGGGCTGACAGCAAGGGGACTACAGCCCAGAGACTGCCTTCAGAGCTGTGACCGCCCCACGTGCCGTGCGACGGTGACTTGGGCTGTGTGCACAGTGAGGCCAGTGACTGGCCAGGGCAGCATCACAGGACCCTCGCTGGCTGCCTTGGCCTGGGGTGGCAGATGGCCAGGGAGAGACTTTGAGGATCTGGGGCAGCATGGTGGGGGAGGGGCTGAGCCTGCGGTGGGGCTGGGGGAGCCGGCGCACTGCCCACCGTCCCCAAGCCGGGACCCCTCCCTGGCCTCTCAGGTCCCCACCCTGCCCAAGGGGATGTAGGGACAGGCATAGGGCACATGACCCTCGGCAGCCAGGGGTCCTTGTGGGTGAAGGAAACTCACAGACTCCAAACGGTTCACGGGCTGAGGCGTCCGGTTGCCTTCTTGTGACCTGAGGGAAAGTAAAGTAAACGTGCATCCACTAGGAAGCCCCCCAGCAGTGCCCCCAGGGCCATGTCCCCCAGCCTGGGACCCTGGCAGGGTCTCTGGGGAACCCAGTTTCTCTCTGAATGCCTCTGTGTGCTATACTCAAGCCCCAAGGGGACCTCGGGCCTGTCCAGTCAGACTGTCTGCAAACCACTGGCAGCCCAGGCCAGGCTGCATTTCAGCTCACAGTTCAGAAAAAGAAGAGACAGATGAAAAACAAAGGCTTATTGGGACCAGGTGGTGGTTCACCTGGCTAAGCACTCACACTACAATGCACAAGGATCTGGGTTCAAGCCTCCTGTCCCCACCTGCGAGGGGAGGGGAAGCTTCACGGGCAGTCAAGAAGGACTGCAGGTGTCTCTCTGTCTCTCTCTCTCCCCTTCCCCTCTTAATTTCTCTGTCTCTATATAATTAAAAAAAATTCTATTCTCCTGACCTGCTTTGCTCTGGGGCAGATGAGAGCAGAGTCCTTGGTGACACTCTGGCTTCTGGGGCCTGGTCACCTGCAAGTTCTCTCCGCTCCCTCCTGCCTGCCACGTCCTAAAGACACTAGGTCTGGCTGTCGGCATCCCCACCCCAGGGGCAGTGAGAAAGGTGTGTCTTCAGTTGGCCTCGAGGCAACCCACTCATCCATCCAGGGCTCTGTCCTATGTCCTGCGTTGGGGTTACTGTCTCACAGTGTCAATATGACACGTCCCACGGTGATCAATGAGTAATTTCTCCTGCCACAGAGAGTCCATGACGGAGCAGGGGTGACTTTGTTCCAGAAGTTTGCAAAATGCCCAGAGGAGGAAGTGAGCCCTCTTTGAAAGTCTGCCAGAGGCAAACGAAACAGGCTCTTCTTGTCCCCATCATGCAAACACCCTCAGGATCTAAGAATTCCCCCACCAACTCAGAAACTATTTGCTGAGCAAACTAGTGTAGTCCCTTGTGAAGATTCTGTGGAGAGACTTAGACAAATAAAGATGGAATCACCTCACGGTCCAATGACACCTCTCTTGGGCATTTAGCCAAAGGGCGCTCCAACACAGATTGGAAAAGACATGTGTGCCCTGTGTCCAGAGCAGAGCCAGAGAGCCCAGAGCTCTGCCCAGCTCTGACTGATGGTGGGGAGAGAGAGAGAGACAGAGAGAGAAAGAGCCCAGAGCCCTGCCCAGCTCTGACTGATGATGGGGAGAGAGAGAGAGAGAGAGCCCAGAGTCCTGCCCAGCTCTGGCTGATGGTGGAGAGAGAGAGAGAGAGAGAGAGAGCCCAGAGCCCTGCCCAGCTCTGACTGATGGTGGGGAGAGAGAGAGAGACAGAGAGAGAGAGAGCCCAGAGCCCTGCCCAGCTCTGACTGATGATGGGGAGAGAGAGAGAGCCCAGAGTCCTGCCCAGCTCTGGCTGATGGTGGAGAGAGAGAGAGAGAGAGAGACACCAGAGCCCTGCCCAGCTCTGGCTGATGGGAGAAAGAGAGAGGGAGAGAGCCCAGAGCCCTGTGCAGCTCTGGCTGATGGTGGGGAGAGAGAGAGAGAGAGAGAGAGAGAGAGAGAGAGAGAGAGCCCAGAGCCCTGCCCAGCTCTGGCTGATGGGAGAAGGAGAGAAAGAGAAAGAGAGAGAGAGAGAGAGAGAGAGGTGGAGCCCAGAGCCCTGCCCGGCTCTGGCTGATGGTGGTGCTGTGGATTGAACCTGTGGTCTCAGACCTCAGGCAGGAGAGAAATGAGTCAGCATTCATGGATGGGATTACACAAAAGTATATAAAACTGATGACTATTTTTTCCCCAAAATGAAACAGTAAAGTTGACAAATTTTAGCTAGATTGACAACAGGTATTTTAAAAAAGTAAAACTATGGCAACCTAGTCTCAGAATTTTTTTCTTTACCCAGCTAACAAATATTAAAATGACAGATTCCAATGAATTTTATCAGAGCACAGTTAGAATTTCTGGTCAAGTAGATAACTCCTGTCTGAAAGGTAGTGACTGTGTGTGGGTCATGAGAGAGAAGGACTCAAGTGGAGAAATGACAAGACATCATTGGCAGGTGTCCTATCTGCAATTGCTTCAGATCTATGCCGTAGACTTACAGGGCCTGTGCAGAACCCTGGAACTCAAGAGATTTAATAAAATGAGCTTGGGACTGTTGTTCAGAGCTGTAGAAGCCATCAGTTTTTGAATGAACACCAATGAAAACAGGAAACTGAGCACTGTACCCTTGTAGCAGCAGGAAAAGGAGCCAGATGCTGAGTGGTTCTAGCTGGCAGAGAATCCTGATGAACAGGGTCATCCTGTAGGTTGGAAGGTGACTTTGAACACGTAGCAGAGCTGCTATGGCCAGGAATCAGACGAAGAACAGCAGACTTCTCCTCAACTAGGACTCATTTCAGGAATATCACATGCCATGACACTACCTCATTTCTGCAAAACCCCTCCTGCCCCAAACTCACACACCAAACAGAACCCAGAGGTACCTGCTGACCAGGAGAAAACCAAAGTCAATGGATCAAACTAGGAATGCAGCAGCTCAGCTCTATAAAATGATGCAGACCTAGAGGATATATCAGAGAAAGAATTTAGGGACTGCACTGCCAGGAAATTTGAAGAAACACAAAGCTCGGAATTTGATAGGGAGAAAGGAATTAAGAAGGAAATCTGTGACTCCAAAGATTCACTCCACAGGAACACAAAAAGCTTAAGAGAAGAACTAGGGATGGCGGAGGGCACTTTGAATGTATTGCAGTCTCAAAGAGCAAGTCAAGAACAAAGGCTGTCACAAGTACAAAATAAAATGAACACTCTACCTGTCTTCCAAGCAGAAAAAAAAACAAGCAATTAAGCAATAATTTGAGAGGCTGGAGTTTCCATTAGCAAAAGGAATAGCAGAATTATAGGAGTCATAAAAGGAGGAGAGAGAGAGAGAGAAGGGAGGAAGGGAGTAGAATTGTATTTAAGGAAAGGATAGCAGAATGTCTTCAAAATCCTGGATGTCATCAGCTCCATGGAGGGTGGGCAGGGCTGTGGGTCTCTCCTCTCTCAGCACCCTGCACAGCACCCAGGGAGCCCATGGAGGGTGGGCAGGGCTGTGGGGTCTCTCCTCTCTCAGCACCAGGCACAGCACCCAGGGAGCCCCATGGAGGGTGGGCAGGGCTGTGGGGTCTCTCCTCTCTCAGCACCAGGCACAGCACCCAGGGAGCCCCATGGAGGGTGGGCAGGGCTGTGGGGTCTCTCCTCTCTCAGCACCAGGCACAGCACCCAGGGAGCCCCATGGAGGGTGGGCAGGGCTGTGGGGTCTCTCCTCTCTCAGCACCAGGCACAGCACCCAGGGAGCCCCATGGAGGGTGGGCAGGGCTGTGGGGTCTCTCCTCTCTCAGCACCAGGCACAGCACCCAGGGAGCCCCATGGAGGGTGGGCAGGGCTGTGGGGTCTCTCCTCTCTCAGCACCCTGCACAGCACCCAGGGAGCCCATGGAGGGTGGGCAGGGCTGTGGGGTCTCTCCTCTCTCAGCACCATGCACAGCACCCAGGGAGCCCATGGAGGGTGGGCAGGCTGTGGGGGTCTCTCCTCTCTCAGCACCAGGCACAGCACCCAGGGAGCCCATGGAGGGTGGGCAGGGCTGTGTGTCTCTCCTCTCTCAGCACCAGGCACAGCACCCAGGGAGCCCATGGAGGGTGGGCAGGGCTGTGGGGTCTCTCCTCTCTCAGCACCAGGCACAGCACCCAGGGAGCCCATGGAGGGTGAGCAGGGCTGTGGGGTCTCTCCTCTCTCAGCACCCTGCACAGCACCCAGGGAGCCCATGGAGGGTGAGCAGGGCTGTGGGGTCTCTCCTCTCTCAGCACCCTGCACAGCACCCAGGGATCCCCATGGAGGGTGGGCAGGGCTGTGGGGTCTCTCCACTGTCATCACCAGGCACAGCAACCAGGGAGCCCCATGGAGGGTGGGCAGGGCTGTGGGGTCTCTCCTCTCTCAGCACCATGGACAGCACCCAGGGAGCCCATGGAGGGTGGGCAGGGCTGTGGGGTCTCTCCACTGTCATCACCAGGCACAGCAACCAGGGAGCCCCATGGAGGGTGGGCAGGGCTGTGGGATCTCTCCTCTCTCAGCACCAGGCACAGCACCCAGGGAGCCCATGGAGGGTGGGTAGGGCTGTGGGGTCTCTCCTCTCTCAGCATCAGGCACAGCACCCAGGCAGCCCCATGGAGGCTGGGCAGGGCTGTGGGTCTCTCCTCTCTCAGCACCATGCACAGCACCCAGGGAGCCAGCATCCCCGGAGCCAGGGGACCAGGAGTGAGATCTCTGCAGCCAGCTGGAGTCCAGGTTGCACTCACCCCTCCCCATCCCAGAACACGCTGAGCAGAGGCCCCTTTCTGGCTTGCTGAGCCCACTCTGAAGGTGGAATGACACCATCACTGATCTCAGGGACCTCGGCTTCAACCAGCATGCTTTTCTTTGCTGGGCCGACATCTTACAAGTGTCTATTAACTTCGACATTCATTTTGGGGATTAAATGCTGCCTTGAGTCACCCTCTCAGCCACGACCGGCTCTCAGGACCTGAGGAGAGCCTGCCGTGCGTGGCCTGCTGGAACCTGCGTGGAAGCACAGTGAGGGGCTCACCAGAGGGGGGTGGTCCTGCTACCACACTGTGACTTACAGCTGTGACTGTAAGCTGGAGTCTCCACTTGAACCAAGTGGGTTAGCTCCTGAGAGGCGTCCTGAGCAGTGCCCCCTTGGTCCCCATTCTATGGTCAACACCAGCGGTGACTCTGAACCCTTGGCCATCAAACAAAAAAACGCTCGTACATATTAAAGAAATACCACAAGAATAAAAAGGGAACCCAGTAATTTGGAAAATACGTTTGCATATCACACCTCACAGAATGCCTTGTTCTCAAACATACAGAAAAAAAGCACCGTAGGGGCTGGGTGGTGGCGCACCTGGTTGAGTGCACATATTACAGCGCACAAGGACCTGGGTTCAAGCCCCCAGCCCCCACCTGCAGGGGGAAAGCTTCACAAGTGGTGAAGCAGGGTTGCAGGTGTCTCTCTGTCTCTCTCCCTCTCTGTCTCCCCCTACCTTCTTGATTTCTGGCTGTCTGTATACAATAAGTAATTTAAAAAAAAAAAAGCACCAACTTCAACAGCAAAGACACAGATAACCCAGTCAAAGTAGGCAAAAGATCTGAATAGACATTTTTCTAAAGAAGACAGACATACAAAGGAATACTGCACTCACCCTTAGAGAAACAAACTTCAAAGCACATTTGCAATTCCTAGGCTTTTATTTCATTGTTTTCCCCTCCAGGGTTATCACTGGGGCTTGGTGCCTGCACTATGAATCCACTGCCCCGGAGGCCATTTTTTTTTTCCATTTTATTGGGTAGGATAGAGAGAAATTGAGAGAGGAGGGGATATAGAGAGGGAGAGATACAGAGTTTCATTGTTTGTGAAGCTTCCCACACCCCTGCAGGTGGGAGCCAGGAGCTCAGACCCGGATCCCTGTGCAGGTCCTTGCACTTAGTACTATATGTGCTGAATCCGGCATACCACTGCCCAGCCCCCAGTTGCTGTATTTTTTACAAAGTACTTATTTAAATATTACCAGCTTTGAAAGAAAGTACTTGTCTCATTAAATAGCTTCCTGTGAAGTTCTATCATTCCCAAAAGACTCTTTTCATTTTATTTTTAACTCTAGATAGAAAGAGATGGAGAGGAGGGAGCCAGGTGGTAGCTCAGTGGGCTAAGCGCAGGTGGCGCAAAGCACAAGGACCAGCGTAAGGATCCTGGTTCGAGCCCCTGGCTCCCCACCTGCAGGGGGGTTGCTTCACAGGTGGTAAAGCAGGTCTGCAGGTGTCTGTCTTTCTCTCCCCCTCTGTCTTCCCCTCCTCTTTCCATTTCTCTCTGTCCTATCCAACAACGATGACATCAATAACAACAACAATAAAACAACTAGGACAACAAAAAGGAACAAATAAATATTTTTTAATTAAAAAAAAAAAAGAGGCAGAGAGGACCTCGGCCCAGCCCCCTCCTGGGTGGTGCATGTCTCTGGTGTCAGGGTTCACACTCCAGCATGAAATGGCATCTGTCCCACTGCATGAGCTGCTTCCCAGTTTCCTCACTACATTTTCCTGTGAGGGATTTTAGATGCATCCTGAATACACGTCCTCTTAATACATTTATCTTCCGGTCTGTGGCTTCTTCTTTCTATTTCATGATTTTCTAAGAACAGAAATACTTTACTCTTGGTGAAATTCAAGTTAATGTTCTTCTCATTGTGCTTTCCATTTGTCTAACCTAACATTGAAACTTTTTATTTGTTGTCTTCTAGAAAATTTGGGGGCTGGGCAGTTGTGCACCCGGTTAGGCACACCTAATACTAAGCACAAGGATCCAAGTTCAAGCCCCTGCTCCTCACCTGCAGGGGGGAAGTCTCACAAGTGGTGAAGCAAGTCTTCAGGTCTCTCTCTCTCTCTCTCTCTGCCTACCTCTCCTCTCTCAATTTCTCTCTGTCCTGTCCAATAAAATGGAAAAAACGGCCGCCAGGAGCAGTGTTGGCACCGAGCCCCAGTGATAAGCCTGGAGGCAAAAGAAAGAAAGAAAGAAAAAAAAAAAGAAAAAAAAATTTCCTCAATGTTTTCTGTTTATGTGTAAAGATACAAAAGGGGCTCGGTGTGGTGCACCTGGTTGAAGGTACACAGTCCACATGCAGAGAACCAAGTTCAAGGAAGGAAGGAAGGAAGGAAGGAAGGAAGGAAGGAAGGAAGGAAGGAAGAAAGAGAGAGAGAAAGAAAGAAAGAGAGAAAGGAGGAAGGAAACTTGCAGTTCAGCTTTTCTGTTAGGTATTTTCTCCTTCTAAGGAGTGCTCTGACTATTGTGAGATGATGCTTACTTTCCTCATGTGAATATAGAGTTTTTTCTAAGGCCATCTGTTAGAGAGAATGCTTTTTCTCGGCTGAATTACCTTGACATCTTTGTTAACAATTAATGAGACATATGAAGAGATATTTCTAGACTATATGTTCAATAATTTTGTGTCTTCCTGTGTCAATATTGCACTGTTTTAATTATCAGCTTTATAATAATGCTTGAAAGCATGTATCATAGATTCCCAAACTTTTTTCTCAATTTTCAGTATTGACTTAGCTATACTAGATCTGTTGCCTTCTAAATAAATCAGCCTAAGAAGTTGGCTTATCGACGTCTACAAAGGAGTTTTTGATTGAAAATACACTTAGTAGAGGAATCAATTGTCAAGGACAGATACACTCACAGTATTAGATCTTGTGCTTCATCTGCTAAACTACTCTTGCATATTTACTATTTCATGTTTTTCTAAGAAGTGCTTTTAAAAATTAATTTCCTCAGTGTTTTCTGTTTATGTGTAAAGATACAAAAGGGGCTCGGTGTGGTGCACCTGGTTGAAGGTACACAGTCCACATGCAGAGAACCAAGTTCAAGGCTCTGGTGATTTATAAGTGTTGAAGCTGGCTGCATGGCTGTCTGTCTGCCTATCTGTCTATCATCCATCCATCCATCCATCTATCTATCTATCTATCTATCTATCTATCTATCTGTTACCTATTTATCTATCTATCATCATCATCTATTAATCTCCTCTTCCCATTTCTGTGTCTCTGTCCTATTAAATAAACAATACTAAAAAAATTTTAAAAATTCAAGTGATCATTAAATAACAATCTCTTATCCTATTTAAGTTCATTAAAATATAAGAATGAGTAGTTTATATATTTACTCATTTCTTGTTCTCACTTTGATGTTACATAGATTCAAATTTCAGGGGCCCGGCAGTGGTACACGCAGCATTAAGTGCACATAGTGCTAACCCAGCTAACCCACACAAGGATGCGTGTTCAAGCCCACAGCTCCCCACCTACAGGAGAGAAGCTTCACAAGCAGTGAAGCAGAGCTGCAGGTGTCTCTCTTTCTCTCTCCATCTCTATCTCCCCTCCTCTCTCAATCTCTCTCTGTCCTGTCCAATAAAATGGAAAAGAAAAAAAGGGGGGAACTGTCCACCAAGGGCAATGGATTTGTAGTGCTGATACCAAGCCCCAGCAATAGCCCTGGTGGCAATAAATGAATAAATACAAAATCCCCCATGTTTCCATCTGGATTAACTTTCCTTCTGCTTCCATAGCTCATTTATTTCTCATTGCAATGTCCGCTATTCCTAACGGCCTCTAGTTTCTGTGTATCTAGTACAAGATGTGTGTATTTATGTTTTGTTTCTGAAAGATGCTTTTACTGGGGAACAGTCCTCGTTCATCAGTGTCAGGAGACACCTGTCTGCACAGCACTTTCTGGAGCGAGCATGCTTCCTTTCTCCCTTCCTTGCTCAGGACACATCTTCCTCTGGTCTGGCTGCACTTAAGATCTCCCCGTTGCTGTTAACTGCTGTGACCCCGACAGAAGTTCGGGACTATTAGCACACAAATGAGGAGGTGTTTCAGAGAAAGGAAGGAGTAAAGCAGGGACTTTGAGCACATCACACTCTTTGGCTGCGTTTCCTCTCTGGGTCAGAGGCATCTCCCGGTCAGACGGAGGTGCCCCAGGTTCCGCCATGGCTACTTCTCCTGGGAACTGAGCACTTGTGACTCTGCTGGCCAGTAAACTTTCAGACCCCTCTATAGCCATAAGCAACCTTTACCAGAGCTGATAATTGTTTATCTTATGGGACTAAACTTTTGATAACCATACTCAGACTTCATGGACCTAGCGTACACTTAACCCTTGATGATAAGTGCTTATTTTGCCTTTTACCTGTTTCACCCTAGTAAACCTTGTCTTGTTTAAACGAGTTCCCAGCTCCCACTGTGAATCTTTTTACATGTAAGTTAAATAACAACAGTTAACAAAATTTTGATTTGAATTTTCTTTGGTAGAATCTTATTTACATGGAGTTTTCTTACAATACTTGTATTTTGTATCAGCGGACTCACAGTTCTTATCAAGTCTAGAAAGGTGGGCCCCTATATCTTCAAGTGTCTTTTTATTCATTTCTTATGTCTGATATTACACACACACACACACACACACACACACACACACACTCACACACACACTCTGAACCCTGTATTGTGTGTGAATTAAAGTGCCATGTGGTCTGAATAGTATAGGACCTATTTATTATTTCCCAAAGTTTATCGCTGCTGTGCTCACTCTATTTCAGTCTTTTTGTTCTCTTTTTGCTTGTGCTGAATGGCTTCTCTCATTTTTTCAGATTTTTTAAATATTTTATTGGTGATTTAATAATGATCAATAAGATTGTGGGGTAATAGGGGTACAATTCCACACAGTCCCACCACCAAAGATCCATGTACCCTCCCCTCCATTGGAAGCTTCCCTGTTCTTCATCCTTCTGGGAGTCCCTTCTGGGACCCAAATTCTTTATGGGGAGCCGAAGGTGGGAGTTCTGGCTTCTGTCATTGCTTCTCCGCTGGACATGGGTGTTGGCAGGTGGACCCACACTCCCAGCCTGTGTCTGTCTGTCCCTAGTGGGGCAGGGCTCTGGGGAGGGGAGGCTCCAGGACACATGGGGGAGGCCGTCTGCCCAGGAAAGGCATGACCTTGTGGGGCTTTTTTTGTTTTCTGTTTTTTTTTTTTAATTTATTTATAAAAAGGAAACATTGACTAAACCATAGAATAAGAGGGGTACAACTCCACACAATTCCCACCACCAGAACTCCGTATCCCATCCCCTCCCCTGATAGCTTTCCTATTCTCTATCCCTCTGGGAGTATGGACCCAAGGTGACCTTGTTTTTTTGATTGACTGTTGTAGCCAGTAGTCATCTGGTCCTGTTTCTTTATAGTTCTGGCTACAATGTGTGTAAAGTTCCCGAGGGCTAGATTTTGTTATGTTCCATGGAATCGCGTTGCGATTGCTTCTGGCACACTTTTGTTATGGAATCAACTGGACGTTTTTTGGAGGCTTGACACCAAGACTGTCAAGCTGTGTCCCAGAAGCCACTTCTCCGGCGCTTATCAAACACCGGCACTCAGACAATGCCCTCGGGTCATGGCGGCCACCGTCCACCCTGTGTCTTGTCTGTCTCAAGGGCTTCTTGCGGGAACACGTACAATTCTCACCCAGAGTAAACTCTGTGTTTGTTCTCCCACTCCTGCCCAAGGCTTCCACATCAATATAGCCCTTTCTTCTTTTAAATAGTGACTTAATAATGATTAATAAGATCGTGAAATAACAGGGGGACTATCCCACACAGTCCCCACCACCATCACCCCACTGGAAGCTTCCCTGCTCTTTATCCCTCTGGGAGTCTGGGCCGAAATGCCGTATATGTGGGTGATTTTCTTTTTCCTTCTTGCCGCATAAAGTCTGGCAAGTCTGCACTGGCCCGGATTCCAGAACCCTCAGAGAAGAAAGGACATTGCAGGTGTAGCATCGCTGTGTGAAAGTGAGGCGTGTCTTCTCCTTAGCACGTCACAGCTGTCAAAGGCCCTTACAAGATGCCTTCGCACTGACCTTGTCCCCCCACAGTGACAGCAGCACA
>NC_080166.1:11354992-11442492 GCF_950295315.1 Erinaceus europaeus | reverse complement strand
TCGATAGCGATTGAGGAGGGCCCAATCATAACGTGCTAGGTCAAAACCAGGTTGACGCTTGCAGGAGTCTGTGATGAGGTGTTTGTTCTTGACCTCAGCTGACTGCCAACTCTGTTTCCAAGAGTCTGGAACAGAGAAGTTCAGTGTAGGCGTAGGAGACCAGATTGGGTGACGAGACGTCAAGCGTTGGACAGGGTGGGCGAAGATATCCACGTATATTGGCAGGTCCGGTCGAGCGTAGACGTGGGAAATGAACTTAGATGATGCCGCATCCCGACGAATATCTGGTGGGGCGATGTTGCTAAGAACTGGCAGCCATGGAACCAGGGTGGAACGGATGGTTCCAGAAATGATCTGCAGAGAGAGGCTGGGACAGCCGGCGTGAAGTTAGTTGGGGTTTATCTGAACAGCAGCAGGACACATTCATCTTCAGGCAGTGAGGAGTTTCTGACATTGGAAAATCTATCCGCCTAATTAGCCCAAATGAAAATGTTTAGATAAAAATAAAACATGGGGTCTCATTACAGGCAGGGAAAATTATTAGAAAATCAATACTTCCCCTGAGCACTGTCTCTGAGCACCTGGACCAGTGCCCTGCAGCAGCCAGGCAGCCACTGACCTCGAGCTGGCCTGGGCCTTCCAGCTCCAAAAGGCAACAGGAAACCACAGTGAGCCACAGAAGGCCGCAGCTAGGGCTGTGCTGCCCTCATAAGGGGCTGGGGGCGCTCTAGTTCACCAGGTGCTTGAGCTTGCTGGTCCCCCCCCCCCCCCCCGACTCTATCCCCCTCTCCCTCCCCTCTCTCCCTCTCCCTTTCTCTCTCATCCTTCCCCCTCCTCCCTCCCCCTCATCCCTCTCTCTCCCTCTTCCTTTTGTCTCTCATCCCTCTCCCTCCTTCCTCTCCTTCCCCCCCCCTCGTGAAATCCACAAGATAAACCAGCAGTCACGAGGGCAGAGTTGTGCCCAAGGATCTGGGTTCGAGGCCCTGATCCCCCCCCCCAAGGAGGAAGCTTGGTAAGTGGTGGCACAGGGAGACACACAAGTGGAGACCCTTAGCTAGACACCAGGGCCCTGAGGTGAGGCTCGGCCCGGGGTGGGAAACAGCTTGTCCCCATGCAGCTGAGCAGAAGAGGCCAGGAGGGACCCACACATGTGGCAGCCCAGCCAGGACAGTGTCACGTGTGTGCACAGCAGCAGTAAGTATCAAGGTGCAGATGCATCACACAGGGCAAGGCCAGATTACGCTTCTAGGGGAAACGTCGTGCAGTGAGGACCTTAAGCCGCTGCCTGGATCTCACTCCATCGGTACATTCTTCTGCTGCCAAGAGCGCTGGGATTGTTCCAGTCACCCCAGGCTCAATCTCCAGAACCTCACAGCAGCTCCCAGACACCAGAGTGACCACACCTGGGACGCCCACTACTCCCTGTGGGCCGGTAAGATCTCTGACACACCCAGACTCTGCCCCAGAGCAGGGTTCTTATAGTAAGGGACACAGCCTGAAAAACGGGCCTCAGGGTCAGTTCGTCAACGGAATGTACCTGGCAGACAAACAACAAATAAACATCCAATTTGCAAGCCTGGAGGTAAAGGATTTCTAATAACAAGAATTGTGAATTCTGGGACCAGAAACTTCAACAGTGAAGCAGGGCTGCAGGTGTCTCTCTGTCTCTTCCCCTCTCTATCTCCCCTTTCCCTCTCCATTTCTCTGTCTCTCTCCAACATAAATATAATGAATATTTTGAAAGCACATTCATGAGGCAGCTCTAAGGAAGTTTTGCCAAGTGTGGATGGGACTAGAGGAGGCCATGGGGGACATCCAGAGGACGGGGCACCTCAGTGAGAACACAGGGCCTGGCAGCCAGCTCAGGCCCTCACCTCTCTGCACAGGTCCCGAGCTCTGCCCTGCACCCCTCCCAGGCTGCAATGCACCTGTGTTTTTGGTTTTTGAACTTTTAAAAAAAAAATTTTATATTTTATTTATTTATTTTCCCTTTTGTTGCCCTTATTGTTTCATTGATGTAGTTATTGTTGATGTAGTTATTGTTGTTGTTTTTATTGATGTCATTGTTGTTGGACAGGACAGAGAGAAATGGAGAGAGGAGGGGAAGACAGAGAGGGGGGGGAGAAAGACACATCTGCAGACCTGCTTCACCGCCTGTGACGTGACTCCCCTGCAGGTGGTGGGGAGCCGGGGCCTCAAACTGGGATCCTTACGCCAGTCCTTGCGCTTTGTGCCACCTGTGCTTAACCTGCTGTGCTACCACCCAAGTCCCAGTTTTTGAACTTTTTTATTGCCACCAGGCTTATCACTAAGGGTCGATGCCTGCACGGTGAATCCACCACTCCTGGTGGACATTATTTTTTTCTTTTTCTTTCTCTCTCTTTCTGTTTTGTTTGACAGGACATAGAAAATGGACAGGGAAGGGGGAGGTAGAAAGGGAGAGAAAGAAAGAGATGGAGGGTCTCCTGCAGCCCTGCTTCACCGCCTGTGCCGCACAGCCTCTTCCTCGCCCTGCCCTCCTGCAGCCCTGCTTCACCGCCTGTGCCGCACAGCCTCTTCCTTGCCCTGCCCTCCTGCAGCTCTGCTTCACCGCCTGTGCCGCACAGCCTCTTTCTTGCCCTGCTCCTGGCTCCGTCCTCAGCCAAGGTCCGTCCAGCAGGGATGGACCCCGCTGCCCTGTGCCCACTGCTTTGGGGAGATCTCATGTGTCTCATCCTCGGCCTGGGCTGTTTCCAGATTCCCTTCTGTATTCTGAGCTTTGGTTCTTGGAGTTGGAAACGGGAGTGTGCATGGCAGACTTAGGAGGCTGGGACAGATAGATAGACAAGATGACAGACAGAGAGATAGATCATAGACAGATAGGCAGATAGATAATAGATAGATGATAGGTGATAGACAGATGATAGATAGGTAGACAGATAATAGATACATAGATGATAGACAGACAGACAGATGATAGAGACAGACACATGGAGACCTGCTTCACCACTCGTGAAGCTTCCCCCCTGAATATGGAGAGCAGGGGCTTGAACCCAGGTCCTTGTGTGTGAAACTGTGTGCGCACTGCCTGGCCCCAGGAAGTCCGCCATTCTTATTTTGTGTCCACTGTTCTGTGTATGTCTTCCTGCCACCGGGGCTGTCACGGGGGCCCCGTGCTCATGCTGCAAATCTACTGCCCCTGGAGGCCAGTTTTTTCCCTTTTTTCTTTCTATTTTTCAATTGGGCAGCACAGAGAGAAATTGAGAAGGAAGGGGGAGATGGGGAGGAAGAAAGAGAGACACCTGCAGGCCTGCTTCACCTCTTGTGAAGACTGTTCCCTGCAGGTGGGGGCTGGGGGCTCAAACCCAGGTCCGTGCACATGGAGCCATGTGGCTCAGAAGGGTCCCTCTCCACCCGGGCCCAGGAAACCAACTTTTATGGCGGCTGCCTGGATCACCTACCCAGGGTCCTGCCCCGGGAACAAGGTCCCTGCAGAGCGGCCGATGGCCCCACAGGGCTGGGGTTCCCGGCTGGGTGTGCTGAGCACGCCGGGTGGGGAACAGCCCGTCTTGAACTCTTGTCACCAGGGCCTTGGAGAAGTGTCTTCAGTCTCTGCACTGAGGGGTCTCCCGGGTGACACAGGAAGCAGAATGCTGGAGGGATTTAATTATGAATTTTTATTTATTTATTTATTTTTTTTTGCCGCCAGGATTATCACTGAGGCTTGATGCCTGCGGGCAAAGCCAGCAGTGACCTTTGTTTTTTTGCTTTCTCTTTTGTTTCTTTTTCTCTTTCTTTTTTAAAGATTTTATTTATTTATTAATGAGAAAGATGAGGAGAGAGAAAGAACCAGACATCACTCTGGCACATGTGCTGCTGGGGATCAAACTCAGGACCTCACGCTTGAGAGTCCAAAGCTTTACCACTGCGCCACCTCCCGGACCACTCTCTTTATTTTTTTCCTTCTTTCTTCTCTCTCTCTGTTTGTTTGGCAGTACTTAGTTGAATTAGAAGGGAGCACTGAGAGAGTATTGCAGACGAGCTGACTGACCCAGACCACACGCCTGTCTGTGCGGGCAGACCCAGGTTCAAGCCTGTGCATGGGAGGAAGCTCTACATTAAAAATGTTTTGAAAAGAGAGAGAGAGAGAGAGAGACCCCTGTGGCCTTGCTTCACCGTTTGAGAAGCCCACCCCCCCCCGCGGGTGGGGAGCAGGGCCTCGAACCCGGATTCTTGCACTTAGTACTGTGCGTGCTTAACCAGGTGTGCCGCCGCCCGGCCCCCAAGGCACTCTCATTTATATGAAAGACTTTCACAAATCAGGTTCCAACCCTTGCAGACACACACACACACACACACACACACACACACACACAGCAGACACGTCCTGCACACGCACTCACACACGTGTGCACACTCACGGGCACACAGCACACCCCGGTCAGCCCCACACACATGCACACTTGGGCCCACAGACCTCCCCTGCTGGGCTCTGCTGGCGTCCACAGCCCCTCCAGGACTGGAGTCCCAAGACAAGCCCCTGCCAGGGGCTCGGGGCAGCTGCCGGGTGCTGGGGCCTTGAGCCTGCAAAGAAGGGGGGCTTCTCAGTGCCTCTCCGACCCCATGGAGGGGTGGCCTGACAGGGGAACAGGGGTGGAGCTCCCTTGGGGACGCCCTTGTAGCAGGTGGGGGCCACCACAAGCTGGCCCCTGCCTGCTTCTCCCTCAGGGGGTCCACGGTCCCAGCTGCCTGATGTGCAGGCGCCCTGAGCAAGGTTCCTGGCTGCGACATGCCCCCAACATCCTGGAAGCCAGCCACCTGCCACGCCCAGCCCCGCTCTTCAAACAAGAGCATCACCAAAGATACAAAACACACTCTGACACTAATTCAGAGGGAAACATGCAGCCCTTTATTCACAGCAGCCAGAGTGGACTCAGCCCGAATGCCCACAAGACGACTGGATAAAGAAGTAAGGGGGCATCCACTTCATGGAATACTATTCTGCCATCAAAAAGATGATGTGTGTCCTGTGGGACAAAATGGACGGAACTGGGGGTGATACTGCCTACTGAAATAAGAGACGAAAGGCCCTACCAGATGGCTTCATCCATATGAGGAATCTAGAAATCTGACACATAGGAACTTTGATGAAAAATTAAAGAGAAGTGGGCATAGTCAGCGGGTTAAGCGCACATGGTGCAAAGCGCAAGGACCGGCGTAAGGATCCCGGTTCGAGCCCCTGGCTCCCCACCTGCAGGGGAGTCGATTCACAGGCGGTGAAGCAGGTCTGCAGGTGTCTATCTTTCTCTCCCCCTCTCTGTCTTCCCCTCCTCTCTCCATTTCTCTCTGTCCTATCCAACAATGACGACATCAATAACAACAACGATAACTACAACAATAAAACAACACCAAAGTAAAAACCCTGGCTTGAGGGTGAGGGTGGATGTTCAGCTTCACGGGGCAGTGGGGGGGGGGGGGGAGTGGGGGGGATGGGACACAGTTTTTGGTGGTGGGAATGCTGTTTATGTACACTCCTATTAATTTGTAGTCTTATATATCACTATTTAATTAATATGAGAAGGGAAAACTAATTGAATGTCTCAAACTTTTTAAAGCACAGACCATAGGCTAAGTCTTTGATATGTTGACTCTCCTAAAAGCTTAGACCAGGGAGAACAGAAGTAACCGGTGGCACAGGTATATACAAAAAATGTCAAAGGACATAATTATGGTGATGTTGTGTATGATACAGCAAGTCCTAACAAAGGGATATTTCAAAGTTAACCCAATTGCCAAATAATGTGATTATAGCTATAACTATCTATTGTCTTCTTAACCCTAAGACAGCAGGAACCTCCCACTTCCTCTACAGAGCCTGTATTTCCCCCAATCCTGGAACCTCTAGGGTGGGGCGCACTTTCCTGCACGCTTCTCTCAAGTCATACCAAACGATATTGAATCCACCAATCCCAACCTAATCAATGCAACGAGTACCACCTCAGCATGCTTCACTTCAGACTGTGTCCAGAGACTTCAGGCATGGAATGACAGACCTTCAGCCTCATTACTCGGGTGAGACCTTTCCTTTCATAGTATTCTATAATTCCATTCCAGGAGGTTCACTTCCTAACAAAGTCCCAAAACCTAGATATAGACCAGGTCCTGTGAGATAGAACATACGTTCACACGTATCCATAAATTAGGGCAAAATATATACCTGAAAGCAAAAGTACACAGTAGTCTGCAGTGAGTCAGTATCAAGTTCAAAAACTAAAATAAAATAAAACAACAAGGGCAACAAAACGGAAAATAAATAAATACATAAAATATTTTTTAAAAATTAAAACCAGAAGCAAGCAAACTGTCTCTGAGCCTTGTGGGACTCTGGTAGCGCTCTGGGAAGGGAGAATGGGACACGGAGTTGTGGTGGCAGGTGTGGTGTGGGGCTGGACCCTGTGGTCTCATGATCCACAGCCCACTAGTAATAAGACCAACAAACAGCACTGTCCTAGTCATTTCCTCAGCAGAGCTCTGAGAGCAGTGTCCCTCAGCCAAGGACACGTGGGCCTGAGGGCAAGGGCTGGTCAGCCGTGTACTCAGCACACCACAGAATATTCCAGATTCTACAAACTGACAACACTGCCTTGTGGTCACCGAGGCCCCCATATCAGACCCCCAGAGGGGTCCTGCGGCTTCCTGGTGCCAGGGGTCAGGCGGGAGGGAGGGACCGTCACCCGTCACGGCAGGAAAGTGGCCGGGTACTGTCACCTGCTGAGACACCAAGCTCAGGGTCCCCAATGCACGGGGCGCAGAGCAGGCTCTGGAGTCTGAGCCACAGGCTTACAGGGCGAAGCTGGAGGGGACTCAGGTCTCCCTGGGAGACTGTCAGACCGCGGAAGAGGCAAAGAGACAAGGCGGCCTGCCTCAGGCAGGACCAGACCCTGAGACCACCCTCCCAGAGGGAAGCCAGGGCTTCATCAGAGCAGACCATGTCTCCGTGGGGCCTCAGGACCCAGGTGACATTTCCCTCAGATGTGCAGCCTCCTTTCAGAATGATTTTTATTGGAGAGGGGGATTCATGGTTCACAGTCAATACAGCAGTTGGTCCATGTGTGGAGTTGCTCAGTTTTCTGTAAAACCCTCTCCCCCAGCCCAGGTCCTCCTCCACCATCAGCACCAGGACCTGAAAGCCCCCACCATCCCCAGAGTCCTTTACTTCGGGGCAAGACACCAAACCCAGTCCACAGTCTGCTTGGTGTTTCCCCTTCTGTTCTGATGTCTCCACTTCTGTCCCTGAGTGATATCAGCCCATCTTCATCCTGCTCTTTCTGGCTGATCTCACTTCACAGGAGTCCTTCCAGCTCCACCCAAGAGGAGGGGAAAAAGGTGACTTCATTCTTCTTCACAGCTGAGTAGTATTCCGTTGTGTATATAGAACTCAGCTTACTCAGCCATTCATCTGTGGTTGGACCCCTGGGTTGCTTCCAGGTTTTGGCTGTTACAAATTGTGCTGCTGGGAGTTGGGCGGTAGCACAGCAGCTTAAAAAGGATCCTGGTTCGAGCCCCCCGCTCCCCACCTGCAGGGGAGTCGCTTCACAGGCAGTGAAGCAGGTCTGCTGGTGTCTGTCTTTCTCTCCTCCTTTCTGTCTTCCCCTCTTCTCTCCATTTCTCTCTGTCCTATCCAACAACGAAGACGTACAACAATAAAGTAACAAGGGCAACAAAAGGGAATACATCAAATTAATTTAAAAAAACAAATTGTGCTGCTATGAACATAAGTGATTTTTAAATTTATTTACTTTCTTTTTATTTTTTTAATTGAAGTGATTAGTGGTTATAGTAAATACATTTATTGGTCCATGTGTAAAATTTCTCAGTTTTCTGTAAAACACTCCCCCACCATCAGCACCAGGACCTGAGAGAGCCCCCCCCCCAGAGTCCTTGACTTTGGTTCAAGACACCAAACCCAGTCCGCATTCTGCTTGCTGTTCCTGTCTTTATCTCTCTACGTCTGTGTGAAAAGTGCATCTCGGTCATCTGAGACTTTCAGACCTTGGGATGCATTGGATCGACCTTCTCGTGGTGCATCCCGTGAGTACCCATTCATTGGGGAAACTGACGATCCTTCCTAGCCGACTGAATCCACATGGATCCCAGTCACTTTCAAAGCCAGCAACAAGCAGCTCCTGACAGCTTTCAACCTGACCTGTTGACTGGCTATGGAAGAAGGGCAAACGCTAGAAGAAGAAGACCTTGAGAGACTGCACCTAAGACCTTGAAGTGCAAGTCGGCGGTATCAAGACGCAGAGACTGCCGAGTGCAAAGACTTCTCGTTTCCTCACAGTCTATGCGGCAGATTGTCCAGAATAATTACTTCCAAGTGAAAATTGTTTTCTGTGATTCATCAACCCCACAATTGTGTGTGATAATCACGTCTATTTATTTTCTCTTAAGTAATCATAGCGTTTTCATCAAAATTCATTAGAACCGGCTGCTGGAAGGACATGCCTTTAAAATATTCAGATTCATACTTAATGTTTTATTAACCATATTTAGCCTATAATTATTTTTCTAATGAAAATTATCCTGACTGCAGCATCTGACGTTACGAGGCTCATAGTTCAAACACAGACTGGAGGAAATCTCTGCTCGGGGCTGGGCACCGGCGGCCAGAAAGCGTCTGTTGCCTGAGAGGAACTGTTGCCCGAGCCTGACAGTCCACACTTTGCCGTGATGCATTATTCACACTGACGGCAGTGAGAGGCCGGCTGCACATCTGGGGTGTGTCTAGACTAGAGTGAGACTGATGGACAGGCAGAGGAGGGGTGACCGGCTGAGCAGGTGGGGTAGATGGATGGGAAGCGATTAGATAGATGGCCAGGGATACTACGACGGACAGACAGACAGGTGGACGCAGATGTGTGTATGAACAGAAATGCAGGCAGACCGGTTGGTGGCACACCTAGTTAAGCACACATAGTACACATAGTACACATAGTACACATAGTACTAAGCGCAAGCACTTGTTCAGGGACCCAGGTTCAAGCCCCCAGCCCCCACCTGCAGGGAGAAAGCTTCACGAGGGGTGAAGCAGGGCTGCAGGTGTCTCTCTGTCTCTCTTCCTTCCTGTATCTCCTCTCCTCTCTCAATTTATCTCTGTCTTGTCCAATAAAATGGAAAAAATGTCCCCCAGGAGCTGTGGATTCATGGTGCAGGCACCGAGCCTCAGAGACAACCCTGGAGGCAAAAAGAAAAACAAAAACAAAAGACAGAAAGAGAGAGAGAGGGATAGAGGGAGCAATGTTGAGCTATGTCATCTCCGAGGAGAATAGTGCTTGCTCTCTGCACAACCAGCCCGTGGACTGCACCCAAGGTCACTCGCAGGGCACAGGGACGCACGGCAGGCATCTGCGTCTGCGCTGACTTCCTGTGGAGCGCTGGGTCTCGGCCCCTCTACGGGACTGTCACCTTCCCTCATCCTTCACACAGGATGTCTCCCGAGGGGTGAGGGGCGTGCGGGTGTGCGTGCAGGGGGCCAGCACTGGCGGGTGGGTCTGTGCTCACTGCGGAACCTCTCTATGCAGAGCAGGACACACTCACTGGGACCAGGGCTCAGCCTGACCAGTGGGATTCACAGGTGGCGTGCGGGACGTTGGCCCCCCAGAGTAGGTGCGGTGGGGACCCCAACCCCATTCCGGGCAGGCAGGAGGGAGCCGAGGGTTTCGAACCCGGACTGGGGACATGGTGAGGGCAGAGCGGTGACCCGGATGGCAAAACTCAATCCCAGCAGGTCACCCTTAGTCTGTGGGTGTGCCAGGGAGTGCATGTGAGTGGCTGTGCTGTGTGAGTGTGTCGGCGTGTGAGAGAGAGGGGACATCTGAGCCAGCCTGTGGGGGACAAGAGTGTGGAAGGCCCACGAGGGAGAGACAGAAGCAGGCTGGGGTGTGGGTCTACCTGCTGATTCCCACCAAGCTGCAGATGCTGCCATGACACCAACCTGACTCCCTGGGCAGATGCCCTCATCCATGTGTCCTGGAGCCTTCCCTCCCCAGAGCCCTGCCCCACTAGGGACAGACAGACACAGGCTGGGGGTGTGGGTCCACCTGCCAACACCCATGTCCAGCAAAGAAGCCAGAACTCCCACCTCCTGCTCCCTATAAAGGATTTGGGTCCAGGCTCCCAGAGTGGGAGAAATGTCAGGGGAAGATGACCAGAGAGTCATGGACCTTGATTCCACCTGGACCTTGACCCTGAGAGAGAAGAGGGAAAAAGGACACTAGGAAATAGGTGTTGGCAGGTGGATCCACACCCCCAGCCTGTGTCTGTCTGTCCGTAGTGGGGCAGGGCTCTGGGGAGGGGAGGCTCCAGGGCACATGGGGGAAGGCGTCTGCCCAGGGAGGTCAGGGTGGCGTCATGGCAGCATCTGCAACTTGGTGGCTGAAAGGTGGTAAGATATAAAGCAGGACAAAGTGTTTATTTAGTAAACAGAAGCCAAAATCTCCTTCTCTTTCTTCTCCTCCTCCTCCCCCTCCTCTGGCCATCTCCAGGCTTCCTGTTTTCAGATCTAGAGAGACAGAGAGGTAGAGAAAGATGGAGAGGGAGGGGGAGAGAAAGAGAGAGAGGGAGGGAGAGGAAGAGGGAGAGAGAGTCCTTGTAAAGTTGCCTCCACCACACTGTGGGCCTGCTGTGCCCCGGCGGGTCAGTGTGGCCAGTCAGCACAGCCCAGGTGAGCTGTTTGACCAGCCCCACACCTGACTGCCATGCTCTCCTGCCTTGGGCTCCGAGCTCCCGCCTTCAAGCCCGGCACCACCAGCAGCCAGAGCTCAGCAGGGCTTGGGGCCTTATGATGCAACAACATTAAATGGGGCTGGGGAGGCAGCAAAGTGCTTCTGCAAATAGACTCCTGCCCCACCATCAACTAGAGCAGAGCAGGACTCTGGGTATAACAATAACAATAACAATAATGGGATAATGGGGCTGAGGAAGCCTCATAGTATTTCTGCAAAAAGACTCTCCTGCCTGAGGTTCCGAGGTCCCGGGTTCAAGCCCCAGCACCACCGTCGGCCAGAGCTGAGCAGGGCTTGGGCTCCCTCCCACATAAATAATGATATTTTTAGCAGGAAGGAGCCAGCACAGTGGTGGCTTCTGGAACATCTCAGGCACAGCTGGCGGCTGCTCTCGGCTTCTCTTGGCTCCCCTGGCCCACCCGGCTGAAGCCCTCCACAGCTCTGTCAGCTGCTTTCCTCTCCGGATCAAAATATTGAATTAGCACTGGGTCGGCTGACAGGAGTGCAGTTTATTACGTCTGTGAGCAGAGCCCGGCACAGGTAGCCCGTCTCCTCCAATTAGCCAGGACCGTCCGTCATCGGAGACTGCTCGGGGCACCTCTGAACACCAGGCTCCGTGGAAGGTGCCCACGTCCCAAGACCATGGCCTCCAGTGCCTCACGGGAGTGGGCTGCCCGCCGGCTGGCACAACTGAGATCAGAGATGTCTCTGTGCAGACACGGCCCCCGCCTGGCCACCCGCAGGAAACATAGTTTGGGAGGGGAGGACCACAGCAGTCTGAGATCAGAAGGGAGGTACTGATGCCAGCCCCAGCCCCACAATCACCCAGGTGCTGGTTCTCGGCCCCAAGGGCCTCTGGACTCTCCCTGCCCCTCAAGGATGCAGGAGAGGACACCTGTCTCAGACGAGGAAGATAGTGAGGGGGGGAAGGACAGGGACGATGGGGAGGAGGGTGAGGAGGGAAAGGACGGGGAGGATGGGAGACATTGTTTTCTCCTGTGAAACTAGGGAGAACAAGGAAAAATTACCTGAAAACTCAACAAATTACAACCAGGTCTCCAGAGACTCACTAAGCCACAGCCACCAGGTTCCAGGTGCTGCCATGACACCATCCTGACCTCCCTGGGCAGATGCCCTCGCCCATGTGTCCTGGAGTGTCCCCTCCCCAGAGCCCTGCCCCACTAGGGACAGACAGACACAGGCTGGGGGTGTGGGTCCACCTGCCAACACCCATGTCCAGTGGTGAAGCAATGACAGAAGGCAGAATTCCCACCTTCTGCTCCCCATAAAGAATTTGGGTCCAGACTCCCAGAGGGGAAGAAACATCCGGAGAAGATGCCCAGAGGGCTCTGAACTCCAACTCCATCAGTACCCAGAGAGAGAAGAGGAAAAAGGAGGGACACTCAGAGTAATAACAGGTGTGGGTGTGACTTAGAAAGGAAGAGAAGGCAGGACCATTGACAAAATGGGAAAATATCAATATAGACAGTTCTAGAAATACTAGTCAGGCCATCTCTGTGCCCTAGGGAGAGCCACTGGCGTTTCCAATGGAGGGAATGAGGACACAGAACTCTGATAGTGGGAACAGGGTGAAATTAGACCTCTATCATCTTGTAATGTTGTTAATCAGTATTAAGTCACTAATAAAAATAGTGAGTATGGAGTATTGGTGATAGTGGCCTGGGAGGTTGTGCAGTGGTTAGCGCACTGGGCTCTCTGGCAAGGCATCCTGAGTTCAGCCACTGTATCCATGTTCCAGAGTGACGTCTGCTTCTCTCTCACCCTCTCTTTCTCTGGGTCTAGTACAAAAAATAATCATAATAAATCTTTATTAAAAATTGAAAGAGCTAAGGTGATTAGCTTTCACTGAGGATAAAAAGTCGTCACACATAGCTGCCTAGACACGGTGGGAGAGACAGAGAGTGGGAGAGACAGAGAGATTCCCAGCAGAGACATGCAGGAGCCAGACGGGTAAGATCGGTCCTGCCTCTGCTCTGATGAGAAGGGTAAAAGGAGAGAAGTCCAGAGAATGAGAGGCCAGAGCTTCAGACCTGGCTGCCGACCAGCAGGGACACACAGCGGAGGACACACAGCAGGGACACACAGTGGGGACACACAGTGGAGGACACACAGCAGAGGACACACAGCAGAGGACACACAGCAGGGACACACAGCGGAGGACACACAGCAGGGACATACAGCGGAGGACACACAGCGGGGACACACAGCGGAGGACACACAGCGGTGGACACACAGCAGAGGACACACAGCGGGGACACACAGCAGGGACACACAGCAGAGGACACACAGCAGGGACACAAAGTGGAGGACACACAGCAGGGACATACAGCGGAGGACACACAGCGGGGACACACAGTGGAGGACACACAGCGGGGAAACACAGCGGAGGACACACAGTGGAGGACACAGAGCAGAGGACACACAGCAGAGGACACAAAGCAGAGGACACACAGCGGGGACACACAGCAGAGGACACACAGCGGAGGACACACAGTGGGGACACACAGTGGGGACACACAGTGGAGGACACACAGTGGGGACACACAGCGGAGGACACACAGCAGTGGACACACAGCAGAGGACACACAGCGGGGACACACAGCAGGGACACACAGCAGAGGACACACAGCGGAGGACACACAGCAGGGACACACAGTGGAGGACACACAGTAGGGACACACAGCGGGGACACACAGTGGAGGACACAGAGGAGGACACAAAGCAGAGGACACACAGCGGGGACACACAGTGGAGGACACACAGCGGGGACACACAGTGGAGGACACACAGAGGAGGACACAAAGCAGAGGACACACAGCGGGGACACACAGTGGAGGACACACAGCAGGGACATACAGTGGAGGAAACACAGTGGGGACACACAGCGGGGACACACAGTGGAGGACACACAGCAGAGGACACACAATGGAGGACACACAGCAGAGGACACACAGCAGGGACACACAGTGGGGACACACAGTGGAGGACACACAGTGGGGACACACAGCGGAGGACACACAGCAGGGACACACAGCGGGGACACACAGTGGAGGACACACAGTGGAGGACACACAGTGGGGACACACAGTGGGGAAACAGCGGAGGACACACAGTGGAGGACACACAGCGGAGGACACACAGCAGTGGACACACAGCAGAGGACACACAGCGGGGACACACAGCGGGGACACACAGCAGGGACTCACAGTAGGGACACACAGCGGGGACACACAGTGGAGGACACACAGTAGGGACACACAGAGGAGGACACAAAGCAGAGGACACACAGCAGGGACACACAGTGGAGGACACACAGCGGAGGACACACAGCAGAGGACACACAGCGGGGACACACAGCAGAGGACACACAGCAGAGGACACACAGCGGGGACACACAACAGAGGACACACAGCGGAGGACACACAGCGGGGACACACAGTGGAGGACACACAGTGGAGGACACACAGCGGGGACACACAGCGGGGACACACAGTGGAGGACACACAGCAGGGACACACAGCGAAGGACACACAGCGGAGGACACACAGCAGAGGACACAGCGGAGGACACACAGCGGAGGACACACAGCGGGGACACACAGCGGAGGACACACAGTGGGGACACATAGTGGGGACACACAGCAGAGGACACACAGCAGAGGACACACAGCAGGGACTCACAGTGGAGGACACACAGCAGGGACATACAGTGGAGGACACACAGTGGAGGACACACAGCGGAGGACACACAGTGGGGACACACAGCGGGGACACACAGCGAAGGACACACAGCGGAGGACACAAAGCGGAGGACACACAGCGGAGGACACACAGTGGAGGACACACAGCGGAGGACACACAGTGGAGGACACACAGTGGGGACACACAGCGGAGGACACACAGTGGGGACACACAGCAGAGGACACACAGCGGGGACACACAGTGGAGGACACACAGCGGAGGACAGAAAGTGGAGGACACACAGCGGGGACACACAGTGGAGGACACACAGTGGGGACACACAGCAGAGGACACACAGCGGGGACACACAGTGGAGGACACACAGTGGGGACACACAGCAGAGGACACACAGTGGGGACACACAGTGGAGGACACACAGGGGGGACACACAGCGGGGACACACAGTGGAGGACACACAGTGGGGACACACAGTGGAGGACACACAGTGGGGACACACAGTGGAGGACACACAGCGGGGACACACAGTGGAGGACACACAGCGGGGACACACAGTGGAGGACACACAGCAGAGGACACAAAGCGGAGGACACACAGCGGGGACACACAGTGGGGACACACAGCGGTGACACACAGCAGAGGACACACAGCCGGGACACACAGTGGGGACACACAGCAGAGGACACACAGCAGGGACACACAGCGGGGACACACAGTGGAGGACACACAGCGGGGACACACAGTGGAGGACACACAGCGGAGGACACACAGCGGGGACACACAGTGGAGGAAACACAGTGGGGACACACAGCGGGGACACACAGTGGAAGACACACAGCAGAGGACACACAGTGGAGGACACACAGCGGAGGACACACAGTGGAGGACACACAGCAGAGGACACACAGCGGGGACACACAGTGGGGACACACAGTGGAGGACACACAGTGGGGACACACAGCGGAGGACACACAGCGGGGACACACAGTGGAGGACACACAGTGGAGGACACACAGTGGGGACACACAGTGGGGAAACACAGCGGAGGACACACAGTGGAGGACACACAGCGGAGGACACACAGCAGTGGACACACAGCAGAGGACACACAGCAGGGACACACAGTGGAGGACACACAGTAGGGACACACAGTGGGGACACACAGTGGAGGACACACAGAGGAGGACACAAAGCAGAGGACACACAGCAGGGACACACAGTGGAGGACACACAGTAGGGACACACAGTGGGGACACACAGTGGAGGACTCACAGAGGAGGACACAAAGCAGAGGACACACAGCAGGGACACACAGTGGAGGACACACAGCAGAGGACACACAGCAGAGGACACACAGCGGGGACACACAACAGAGGACACACAGCGGAGGACACACAGCAGAGGACACACAGCGGGGACACACAGTGGGGACACACAGTGGAGGACACACAGTGGGGACACACAGCGGAGGACACAAAGCGGAGGACACACAGCGGGGACACACAGTGGAGGACACACAGCGGGGACACACAGCGGGGACACACAGTGGAAGAGGGTCGGACTCTCCTGCGGGGCTCTGGCCGCATCCTCAGCACCACACATGCCATTATGGAACCAGACTGACCTTGACTCTCAGAAGCCATCTCCTAGCTGACGCCAAGGCGGGGACACCCCTGGGACTGGCATGTCTGGGCCTTTCACGTTCCTGCCGGAGGGGCAGTGGCTAGTCTCAGCCACAGAGAGGGGCCATGCTGGCAAGCCCAGAACCAACTCAGGAAACCCGTCCTGGGACATATCATTTTAGAGAGAGAGAGGGAGAGACAGAGAGAGAGAGAGAGAAAGAGAGAGAGAGAGCCCTGCTGAGCTCTGGCTGATGGTGGTGCTGGGGCTTGAACCTGGGGCCTCAGAGCCTCAGGCAGGAGAGTTTTTTGCAGAATTTATTATTATTATTATTATTATTATTATTATTATTATTATTTTCCCCAGAGCCCTGCTGAGCTCTGACTGATGGTGGTGCTGGGGCTTGAACCTGGGGCTTCAGAGCCTCAGGTAGGAGAGTCTTTTGCAGACCGTCATGCTGTCTTGCCGCCCTGCTGTTTACTGATGGTCCTAAGTGGCTCCCAGACAAAGCTGCGTCAGTGGGTGTCAGGCACAGCAGAACTAGTGGGACCCAGGTGCAGAGGCAGGAGTGGTCACAGGTGCGGAGGAAGACGCGTAGCTCGAGGTGATCTGACGCAGAAGTTCCGGGAGAAGGAGACTTGATTCCCTGGGTGGAGAGCTGTGTGGAGGTGTGGCGTAGAGCTGGACCCACCAGCCGCAAACAGGACCCAGGATCCTCACAAATAAAGACAAGTCCAGAGTAAAGCAGCGGGAGCAGGTGAGATGGAGATGGAGTCTCTGGGGGGCATTCACGTTCTGGGGCCCCGGGTTCGACCCCCCCCCCGTCAGGGTCAGAGATGAGCAGTGCTCTGTCCTCTCCCCTGCAGAGCTCACATGAGGCCCCAGTTCCGTGACACCCGCTCTCTGTCCTCGTCCCTAGTTGAGAGCAGGACTCGGGCTGTTGGCAGTGGCCTGGGACTTCCTGCGGACTGTAAGCCCCCGGGAAAGTGTGATGATATGGTTTTTAAATGCCTCCAGTGTCCCTCTCTCTCTTTTCTTTTTTCATTAGTGACTTAATAGTGATTTGCAAAATGGTGAGATAGCAGGGGTGTAGCTCCACCCCGTCCCCACCCCCGAGCTCTGTGTCCCCCACTCCTCCATGGGAAACTGCAGGGGCTCTCCCAAGGCACAGACACGGGCTGACTATGACTACCTGTATCCGTAACATACATGTTTATATGTGCATGTGTGTGTGTGCGTGTGTGTGTGTATTTCCCCCATTTTCTTCTACAGTTCTGCCTTTGCTCCCCTTCTAGTTCTCCCCACACCTGTTCCTCCTTCCAAGTACCCCTTTTTCCCCCCTCTTTTCTCTCAGATAAGAGACACAGCGCCTGGCTTCCTCTGGTGTTTTCCAGACTCACTTCCCTTAGTGATGGTGCAAAAACAAGATTCCTGGTGACAGACGCTTTGGGGTCCTGACAGAGTTGTGGTTCAGAGCCCTTTGGGCATCTTCCCCTGACATTTCTCCCCCTCTGGGAGTCTGGATGAAAATTCTCTATGGGGAGCAGAAGGTGGGAGTTCTGGCTTCTGTAGTTGCTTCTCCTCTGGACATGGGTGTTGGCAGGTGGAGCCACACCCCCAGTCTGTGTCTGTCTTTCCCTAGTGGGGCAGGGCTCTGGGGAGGGGAGGCTCCAGGACACATGGGCGAGGTCCTGGGCAGACGTCCCTCTCACAAGACGGCTGCCCCCCACCTCCTAGCGGGGGGACAGGAGCCAGAGCAGCCTTGGGCAGCATGATCTCCTCATCCGTCTGAGAGTGAAATGGAGAAAGCCCAATGTGAGAGGGCTAATGGCAGCCTCACCAGGCAGGGGAAGGGATTGTATTCCAGAGCCCCAGCAATTAGCCCTGCAATTAGCGCAGTGCCGTTATGCTGATGGGAGAGGCAGGCAGATCATCAGGAAGATGTGTGAGGGATCACTCTCGGTGGCAGTGCTTGCTGATGATTTCACGTCGAATTATTTAAGGCATGAGAATGATAAGAGAGATCAGGATGTGACTGGGGGCAGTTCCCTGGGGTCTCCCCCCAAGGGTGGGGGACTCTCTCCCAGAACCCCTGATGCATGGGGCCTGACCCTGAGAAGCCCACGTCTCTGGGATGTGCACATGCTCTGGAGTTGAAAGAAGCAAGGGCAGAAGCAGGGGAGGAAGGGGGAGAACCGGGGCCAGGTGGCGAGGCACCTGATTGAGTCAACATATTGCAATGTAAAAGGACCCAGGTTTGAGCCCCTGGTCCCCACCTGCAGGGGAGAAGCTTCACAAGTGGTGAAGCATGGCTGCAGGTGTCTCTCTGTCTCTCTCTGCCTCTATCCCCCCTTCCTCTCAATTTCTGGTTGTCCCTGCCCAGTAACACAGCTGTGAGCCAGAGGTGCAGTGTCCTTTCTTTTTTAAAAAATATTTATTTATTTACTCCCTTTTGTCACCCTTGTTGTTTTATTGTAGTTATTATTGTTGTTATTGATGTTGTCGTTGCTGGATAGAATAGAGAGAAATGGAGAGAGGAAGGGAAGACAGAGATATGGAGAGAAAGACAGACACCTGCAGACCTGCTTCACCACTTGGGAAGCGACTCCCCTGCAGGTGGGGAGCCTGGGGCTCGAACCAGGATCCTTATGCCGGTCCTTGCGCTTGGTGTCACGTGCACTTAACCCACTGCGCTACCGCTCAACTCCCTACAGTGTCCCTTCTAATGAGTGTCTGGGTGCCCACTGGGTAAAGGCCCAGGAGCGGCCTTGCTGGTCAGGAGGCGCCTCCATGTTTCTGTGTTTAAGGACTGCGCACACCGTCTCCTCAGGGGCTGCCCCGTTTGCGTCCCCACCGGCCGTGGAGCAGAGTCCCCGCTCCCCACAGCCTCCCCAGTGCCTGTCTGTCCTGGTTGCTGATGTCAGCTGTGAGGAGGAGGCCCACGCAGCTATGAGCTGCATTTCTTGAATGAAGAGGGAGGCGGGGCATTTCTCGTGTCTGTGGGGCGTGTCTCTCCTCTAATAAGCTCTCTAGGCCACGTCTTAGTTGGTTTTCTTTTGGCTTCTCTGTAGAAGTTCTTTACAGAGTTTGACCTCAGCACTTGTCAGATGTGGGGTGTGCCAGCAGCTTCTCCCACTTGCTGGGTTTCTGGCTTGCAGCTCTTTCTCTCAGTGTGTAAGTTTTCAGGCTGATACAGCCTGCTTATTTCACCTTGTCCAAGTTTCACTGACCTATGAGGTGAGTCTTTTTTTATTATTCATCATGGGATAGAGACAGAAATTGAGAGGGGACTAGGGGGTTGAGAGACAGAGAGACACCTGCAGCCCTGCTTCACCACTTGTGAAGCTTTCCCCCTGCCGGTGGGGACCGGGGGCTTGAACCCAGGTCCTTGCGCGCCGTCATGTGAGCACTCAGCCAGGTGCGCCACCTCTGGGGTCAGGGTTGAGTTTTCAAAGGCATCTTTGGTGTTCAGGTCAGGGTGCGCTCTTCTGTGGGCTTTGTAGTTTCAGGTCCAGCGTCCAGGTCTGGCCCACTTGGAGCCGGCTTTGACGCTGCAGCTGGATGGTGGTCTTCTCTCACTTTCCCACATGGGGCTCTCCTGTCCTGTCCTGTCCTGCCAGCACCCTTGGTTGGGGCCTTTCCCCACGAGGCACTTTTGGGCCCTTGTTGTATGAGGCACTTGTACCCACGGGCTTAGTTCTGGGCTCTCTACCTTGTCCCGGTTTTCCAAGACTCATTTTTGCCCCAGAGCCACACTGTGGTGCTGCCATTTCTTCATCAGCCAGGCCATGGGCACCTGACTGAGCACACGTCACAGTGCACAGGGACCCGGGTTCAAGCCCCCGGTCCCCACCTGCAGGGGGAAAGCTTCACAAGTGGTAAAGCAGGGCTGCAGGTGTCTCTCTGTTTCTCTCCCTCTATCTCCCCTCCACTCCCTGTCTCTAATCAATAATAAATGAATAATTTTTTTAATTTAAAAATCACTGTTGCTTCATATCATGAACTTAAGTCAGAGAATACGATGTCTTCATTTCTCTTCTTTCTCCTAAGATTCCTTTGATTATTCTGTTGTTGTTGTTGTTGTTTTTCTTTTTCTATGATTCCACACAAATCCTGCTAGTATCTGCAACCTGGGCTAGGAGCCTGTGGTTGGATGGAAGCCTGAGATGTTCCCATTAGAGGAGATAGCTCAGTGGGTAGAGTCCATACCTCAACATATCTGAGGTCCTGGTGCAAGGCAGAGCCCACATAGAGGGTGGAGGCAGGGCTGTGGGGTCTCTCCTCTCTCAGCACCAAGCACAGCACTTAGGGAGCCCATAGAGGATGGGCAGGGCTGAGGGGTCTCTCCTCTCTCAGCACCAGGCACAGCACCCAGGGAGCCCATGAGGGTGGGCAGGGCTGTGGGTCTCTCCTCTCTCAGTACCAGGCACAGCACCCAGGGAGCCCCATGGAGGGTGGGCAGGGCTGTGGGGTCTCTCCCCTCTCAGCACCCTGCACAGCACCCAGGGAGCCCATGCAAGGTGGGCAGGGCTGTGGGATTTCTCCCCTCTCAGCATCAGGCACAGCACCCAGAGAGCCCCATGGAGGGTGGGCAGGGCTGTGGGGTCTCTCCTCTCTCAGCACCATGCACAGCACCCAGGGAGCCCCATGGAGGGTGGGCAGGGCTGTAGGGTGTCTCCTCTCTCAGCACCAGGCACAGCACCCAGGGAGCCCCATGGAGGGTGGGCAGGGCTGTGGGGTCTCTCCTCTCTCAGCACCAGGCACAGTACCCAGGGAGCCCCATGGAGGGTGAGCAGAGATGTGGGGTCTCTGAGCAGGGGTCCACCCCCCCATCCTGGGTCACAGCTGTCCTGCCCCACATCCAGCCCCCCAGGAAGCTCCCTGCAGATGCCCTGGCAGCCCTTGCTGAAGTGACAGGTGTCCTTCTCTCCTCCTCTTGGTGACGTCATTCTCGCCCAAGGATGCAGGAAAGCGTTTCTGGGCATCAACACAGAGCCGTCTCTCCATCGGGCCCCGTTAAGATGGGTGTTGCTGACAGCCGCATTTATATGCATTAGTATTTGGAGGGAGGGTACCATGACTGAGTTCGCCTTGAAAGCCGCTCCGTCCCAGGAAGCTCGAGGATATCATGCCAGCCACTGTCCTGAGGCCTCGCCGTGTGCTACAGGGGTGGCGTCACCATCATGTCACCCGGAGCCCTGATGGGGACCAGCACCGGGCGGAAGGAGGTGATGTTGTCCGAGACGTGGAGTCTGGAGCCTGCGGAGACGGGAACTGAGGGCTCCTGGTAGAGTCGGCTCGGTGGCAGGTCTGGGGCTGCCATCTGGGGGCCCCCACCGGCCTGGCTCGTGAGGGGAAGGGGCAGTGCTGGCCGTCACCGGTGTGGCCGAGGACACCCCTGCCAGCCCCCAGAAGAAACCGGCCGCCTCCCCCAGCTCGGAGCAGCACAGAGGCGTGAGGGTGAGCGGAGGTTTAATCCCCTATGCATGATGTGACAAGCTTTGCATAAATAATACTAAATAATTGGCAGGCATACATAATTTATCGTTTATTTTTGCAGGAGACGTGGGACTCGGAGATGCCTTTTAAACAAAGGGAGAAGCAAACATGATCCCAATCAGAACAGGGGTTAAGTCCAATTCAAACACCACAGACGGGGGCAGACACGCCCACGGGCTTGGGGACGGCTCTCGGTGGGGGTCGGGCTCAGGGGCAACGCACGGCCCAGGACCTGCACCCGGGCAGAGGGTTCTCAGCGGGAGACCTGAGGGTGAGCTGGGGATGAGAAAGAAGACAGTGGTGGCCAGCAGAGGACTGAGAGCACCTGTTACCAAGCTCAAGAGCCCGGGTTCAAGCCCCGCTCTCCACCTGCAGGGGGAAAGCTTCAATGAACTTGGACAGGACAGAGAGAAATTGAGAAGGGAGGGAGAGACAGAGAGGGGGAGAGACAGAAAGACACCTGCAGCCCTGCTCCACCACTCATGAAGCATCTCCCCTGCAGGTGAGGACCGGGGGCTGCAGGTGTCTCTCTGTCTCTCTCCCTCTGTGTCTCCCCCGCCCCTCTCAGTTTCTCTCTGTCTTATAAAATAATAGATAGAAAAGAGAGTCAAAACTGAGCAGTGCTCTGGTCTCTGTCTTTAAAAATAATAATAATCACGGGGCCGGTGGTGGCACACCTGGTTAAGCACACACACTGCAGTGCGCAAGACCTGGGTTCAAGTCCCTGGTCCCCACCTGCAGGGGAGAAGCTTCAGGAGTGGTGGAACAGGGCTGCATGTGTCTTTCTTTCTCTCTCTATTTCTATCTCCCCGTCCTTTCAATTTTGCTCTCTCCTATTGAATAGAACATAGAACGAAGAAAAAAAAAAAAGGAAAAATAGCCTCCAGGAGCAGGGGACTCATACTGCTGGCACAGAGCCCCAGCAGTAAGCCTGGAGACAGGATTATAAATAACTAATAAAATAAACATTTAAAAAAGTAAATAAAGGGGGTCAGGGTGTAGCATAGCAGGTTAAACGCACGTGGCACAAAGCACAAGGACCAGTGTAAGGATCCCGGTTCAAGCCCCCAGCTCCCCACCTGCAGGGGAGTCGCTTCACAGGCGGTGAAGCAGGTCTGCAGGTGTCTGTCTTTCTCTCCCCCTCTCTGTCTTCCCCTCCTGGATGAACAGCACTTCCTAGCACAGCTCCCAGAGCCGGCAGAGAAAGAACTTGGGGATTGTAGCAGGGAACTTGAAGAAGCATAGAGATCTCGATTTAATATGAGAGACGGACTAAGAAAGACTCTTCAGAGTGGTAGAGCAGAGCAGGGCTGCAGGCGTCTCTCTCTCTCTCTCTCTCTCTCTCTCTCTCTCTCTCTGGTCTTGGGAGCTGTGGATTTGTAGTGACAGCGTCAGCTGGGAGATGAGGAACCCTGCACACCTGCAGCCTGACTCCCCCCTCAGCCTGACCTCCCAACCCCCTGGCCTGAAACCCCTGGCCTGACCCACCTGGACTGACCTCCTGGCCTGCCTCCTCCCTCCCGGCCTGATCCCCTGGCCTTAATCTCCTGGACTGACACCCTTGGAGTAACCCCCAGCCTTCCCCACCTGGCCTGAACCCCCTGGCCTGGCCCCTGGGGCTGCCCAGCATAGGGAAACTCCCACTCAGGGGCCAGCCCCCTGGAGCTCTCACAGAGTCGTCTAGAAATCCCTGGTCCATGGCAGCCGGCCGGGAAGAGGTTGTCCTGTTCGTTCAAACAGCTCGTTCTTATTCCAGCAGGACAATTAGGAAGTGTTTCCATCTCCACCAGGGCGAGAAACACAGTGTTTTCTTGTGTCTACACCTTCAGGCCACATTTCCATATGCTAATCTCTCCGCCTGGTGCCAGCCTTGCCAGGGAGAGCAGTCCCCTCAGCAAGGCCCCTCATGGCCACAGAGCCTGAGGTCCAGAGTGTTTCCCTGACAGGCAGGCCGGAACCCAAGGCTGCCACCCCCAACGCCCCCCAACACCCCCCAACGCTTCACTGATGAGATGACGCAGGCCTTGGCCCTGCCAGCTGGTCAGACAGAGTGCAGGCCTTGCTCCAGCCCACCCCAGACCAGAGGCTCCCTGCACACGGCAGAGGGGGCCCTGGGGACGGAGGGGCCATTCTGGCCCGGACGAGGCCGACTCCGGACTCTACCGTCACTTCTCCACTCGCTGAAGCCAGTGCAGCTCCATGACTCAGGGTCAGAAGACCAGCAAAAGACGTCTTTTTAGATTTCTTACTGGGAGGATTCATGGTTTATGGTAAGACAACAGTTGGCCCATGTGTAAAATTTCTCAGTTTTTGGAAAAACCCTCTCCCCCAGCCCAGGACCTCCTCCGCCATCAGCACCAGGACCTGAGAGCCCCACCCCCAGAGTCCTTTACTTTGGGGCCAGACACCAAACCCAGTCCATGTTCTGCTTGGTGTTTCCCCTTCTGTTCTGATGTCTCCACTTCTGTCCATGAGTGAGATCAGCCCATCTTCATCCTGCTCTTTCTGGCTGATCTCACTTCACGGGATTCCTTCCAGCTCCATCCAAGAGGAGGGGAAGAAGGTGACTTCATCATTCTTCACAGCTGAGTAGTATTCCACTGTGTATCTAGACCACAGCTTGCTCAGCCCCTCACCTGTTGTTGGACACCTGGGCTGCTTCCAGGTTTAGGCTGTTACACATTGTGCTTCTGTGAACACAGGTGATTTTTAATATATTTACTTTTTTATTTATTTTTAATTGGGGAGATTCATGTTTCACAGTCAATACAGTTGTTGGTCCGTGTGTGACTTTTCTCACTCTTCTGCAAAGCCCTCTCCCCCAGCCCAGGGCCTCCTCCACCACCAGCACCAGGACCTGAGAGCCCCCCACCCAGTTCCTTTCCTTTGGGGCCAGACACCAAACCCAGTCCACGTTCTGCTTGGCGTTTCCCCTGCTGTTCTGATTCTCCACTTGTGCCCTGAGTGTGACGGCCCTTCTCCCTCCTTCTCTGACGATGGCCTTTCCACAAGTGTCTGCGGTAGTTGAAGCTATGTGCGTGTTCTGTTGGGCTCGACACCAAGTGTGTCAGCCCCTGAGAGCAGAGCAGACAGAAGGCTGAGGGGAGCCCGCTGTGTAGACACTGAGGGTCAGGTCCTTGTGAGGGTTGCAGGAGGAGACGGGGGGGGGGGGGGGGGGGGCGGCTTCTGACCAGACTCCCGGGCGCAGAGCCCCATTCCAGCCAGGCTCCGGCCGGCCGCTCGCAGGCCTCAGAGCAGGTCCGTGTTTCTGTCCAGCCCCAGCTGGTCCTTCCTGCTGCCACCCTTGTACTTCCAGTCAGACCAGGAAGCTTCTTGTCTCTCCCCTGTTTCTCTCTGTCTCTCTCCACTGCCTATCTCTGTCTGTCTGTTTTTTGTCTGTTTCTCTACCCCCTGTTTCTCTCTGTTTCTGTCTCTCCCCTGCCTCTGTCTGTCTGTCTGTTTCTGTCCCTGTCTCTCTCCCCTTTTCCTCTATTCCCTAGAGGTCATGGGTGCCGGGCTGCAGGTGTCCATGGGGTTCTGGAGAGAGAAAGTGCAGATGATCCAAGGTGGGTGCTGGAGAGTCCCTGCCCTGGCCCGGACGGAGTTCACTCAGGCGTCACTGTGGGGAAGGCCTGGCTTCAGCAGCTGCCAGCCCAGGCCCAGCTCACCTGCTGGAGACCACCAGCACCAGAGGGACCTCCCTGTGCTGTCTCTCCCCCTCTGTGACTCTCCCTGTGCTCTCGCCCCTCTCTCTCTGTCTGTGCTGTCTCTCCCTGTGTCTCTGCCTCTTTGTGTCACTCCTTCAGTAAGAGCCCAAGAGGCTGGCTTCGTAGTGATGTTCTGTGGGCACAGGGTCTCCGGCTGGTTCCCGGTGCAGAAAGCAAAGCCGAGTGAAGAAGAGGCCCTGGGCACCTGCGCAGCTTCCTGCTGCTGCTCTGAGAGGGGAGAGGACAAGGGTAGCAGGCATGTCTGTGGACAGCCGGGCAGTGAGGACAGGGCCCTAGGTGGACAAAAAGGGCAGGTGTGTCCATACCAGGCACCCACAGCCGTGACCCTGGGGGAGCCCCGCTGGGCCCCGGGAGGCAGGAGAGATCACGGAGGTTCTGGGCGCAGGCGGGACCGGCAGACACACAGGCTCTGCTTCCGGCCTCTGCTTCCAGCCACACAGACAGAGTCAGTGGGGGTGGGGGACCCCGGGGATGGGGTCCCCCACTCAGTCCCCCTTCCAGCCCGTGAGGGAGCCCTCCCCTGCTAGCAGGGAGGAAGCCTACGTCCAGGGCCCAGTCACCTGGGGGGCACCCACCCCCTGGGAAGCCTGGTCTCCATGCCCCTCGGCCCTGGGAGCGGCCTAGCCGCCCCCCTGGGAAGCTGCAGCTTTGTCTGTGCTGCCCAAGGCCCACATTAGAATAACAGAGTAGCGGAGTTCATTCCACAAATGAAGGGGACGGACGCAGCAGCCCCTGGAGTCCCTTATAAATTTTAATAACACATCAAGGTGGTGTAACGGATCTCCAAGGGAAGAAACACAACATTTGGCTAATATAACGATTCAAATTATGAAAACAAAAAGAGCTTTTAGTTAATCGTGCGTCTCCGCTTTCATACTCCAGGCTCTCCCTCTCTCTCTCCCTCTCTCTCTCTCTCTCTCTCTTCCCCTGAATCCAAAACACCATGTAAACAAACAAAAGTACGGGAGAAAATAAACAGTTTGGCATCTCAGTAGATTAATTAATGTGCTCCAGCCCTGGCACGGGGAAGCAGAATTATGTGCATAAATATTATCACTAATTAAAAAGATGGAGATTAACATGCAAATAATGTTAATGAAGTCTGCCTTTCCAAGGTGCTTCAGCAAGACACGGCTGTAATGGGCTGGAAGGCCTGTGTTTGCATTAATCCATTTCAAAGGCCCCTCACACAAAGTTCCACGGAGCCCGTTCCCACTTGTGAGCTGTGGATTCTGCACAGGGCCAGACTCTCCCCCGCAGATGCCAAAGTCATTATCTGAAGATGGGGGGGGCCGCTCCTCCAGCTGTTGGCAAGTGGGCAGCCAGCCCTCCTCTGTGCCAATTATTCATATTATTTGGGACTTCTTGATATTTATTTAAACTGATTAATATTTTCTGCTCCATGTTGTGATCTGGAGGGAAATCACTCTGAGCCAGAGAGGCCGTGAGCACAGGCTCACACGCGCCCACACACAGGCACACAGACACGCCTGTCTTTTCTTCTCTGTGGGCTCGGAGGCTGCTTCCGGGGAACCCGTGTCCCCACCGCAGACACGGGCCCAGACGGGGTCTCCCTGCAGCCCCCAGAGGAGACGCACCCCATCCCCACCGTGCATGGCTGTTTTTGAACAAAAGGCCCGTGCCCCTGTGAGCCTGTGACCCCATGTCCCTGTGACCCTGTGACCCTATGACCCCGTGACCCTGTGATCCCGTGACCCTGTGACCCCATGACCCTGTGCCCCCGTGGCCCTATGACCCCACCACCCGTCTGTGGCTTCTTGTCATGCAGAGAGACACCTAGGTGGGGGAGTCCACAGAGGACGGGAGACGGCGGCCTCTGCCCAGCCCCCCAGCCCGTGCCTTCTCCCGAGACTGTGCAGCCCCAGCCGTGCTCCCTGGAGCAGGGAGGGGGACACCAGAGGCAGAACACCCACTCCCGGCAGGGCCTGGGGTGCTCCCGGGTGCGGGAGGGGAGGCCCCACTCGGTGCCCACTGCAAGGGGTGGCAGGGACTGGGCACCATCTCTGAGCCCCAGAGACCCCACTCACAGGGTGAGGCTGGGCACAGCCCCTGCAGGGCAAGGCAGCCCCTCTGCCCCGGGGACCAGCTCACACAGGTGCAGCTGCACCCTCCACACACACACACACACACACACACACACACACACACACACACGTGTGCACGTGAAGAGGTGTGGACCACACACATGTCAAAGCAAGACGCGTCTGTGTGTCCGAATACCTGTGACCGTGCGCACACACCAGCACGCGTGAGCATCGCAGTGGTGCGTTCTGTGGTGTGTACGTGCCATGTGTGCCTGTATGGATACACGCATGTGACCATGGAGATACGCCCACAACAGGCATGGGCTGTGTCACGTGAGTGCCTGCATGACACACGCATCTCACTGTCGTGTGTGCACAGGTCCTAAGCATGCATGGTACATGGCTGTGCAACACGTGTCCTGTGTGGTGGCGTGCACACACCTGGCAGGTCACCTGGTGCCTGGGGGCAGCCACTTTGTCCCCTCTCCTCCCCTCCTCACCTCTCCTCTTCTCCCCTCCCTCCGAGCCCCTCCCCTCTCCTCCTCTTCTCTCCCCTTCTCACCTCTCCTCTCCTCTCCCCCTCTCGCCTCCTCTCCCCCTCTCGCCTCCTCCCCTCCTCTCTCCTCCTCTCCCCCTCTCCCCTCCTCCCATCTCCTCTCCTCCCCTCCCCTCCCCTCTTCTCCTCCTCTCCCCTCCCTTCCCCTCATCTCCTCCACTCCCCTCCTCTCCTCTCCTCTTCTCCCTTCCCCTCCTAGCTCCTCTACTCTCCTCCTCTCCCCCTCTCCCCTCCTCCTTTCTCTTCTCCTCCCCTCCCCTCCCCGCCCCTCCCCGCCCCTCCCCGCCCCTCCCGTCCCCTCCCCCTGGGCCCCAAAGTCACCTGCTAATGAGCTGAGTGGGGGTCCCGCCACTGACCCCACCAGGCACTCTGAAGTGCTGGGCCAGGGCCTAATGAGCGGCTGGGGGGGATCATCAAAGGTCCACAGTGCCTTCCTCAGCCTTCCTTCCTGACGCAGGTCGGGTGGAGGACTAACTGCTTCATTAAGCACCTGGGGCCTAGCCGCCAGAGCCGCCACCTGCCAAGCCTCTGAAGTCCCGAGTCAAACGCCTCCCCGGTGGCCACGGCCCCCAGCAGATTGGCTGATGACAGGGGCCTGAGCAGCTGGGAGCGGGGTCCCGTCCGGGTGGGGATGCAGGGGAGGGTCCTCAGACCCGGAGGGGCCGGGTCCTGGGAGGGGCTGTAGCCCCTTGAGCTGGGCTCACGGGCCTCCAGGAGTGGTCTGTGCACACACGCATACCCACGTGCACACACGCCTGGACAGTCACATGTGCGTGTGGCCCACACAGCTGTGACCTCACTCATACACATGCCTGTCCCTGTGCACGGCCCAGACCGTGTGCCCACATGGGCACTCACAGGGCACACCTGCTGGCTGCCGCCATCTGAACACGCGTGCAGGAGTGGGTTCCTCCTCCTTACCCCACCTATGTTCTGCCCGTCTGTCTGTCTGTCCACTGTTGTTTTGGCCGGCTTCTGCTCATACTTATTTTCGTTCGGACAGAGACTGAGAAGGACGGGGAGCCAGACAGACGCCTGCAAGCGTGGCCCCTGCAGGTGGGGCCGGGGGCTTGAACCGGGCTTCTGCTCACGCTGACATGGGGGTTCTGTCTGGAGTAGCACCCATGCCCCGAGCTGCTCTGCTGTGTCCCCCTGGCTCTGGCCCGGGCTGCGCTGGGGGTCCATGCCAGGGGCCAGGGGCTGCATCTCTCGTCTGCGTCCCGGTGGCCGTGGCCGGGTCTGCCGACCGCTGGCCCGTTTCCTCGGCTTCCCAGGAGGGCAGGCAGGCCACAGCTCAGCAGGCAGAGGGCACTTGGCAAGGTCTTTCTGTTTCTTTGTCTTGAAATTTTTAAATTTGTCTTATCTTTTAATATTTCATTTGTTGAATAGAGACAGAGACAAATCGAGAAGGGAGGGGAGACAGAGAGACAGCTGCAGCCCTGCTCCTCCACTCCTGGAGCTTCCCCCCTGCAGGCAGGGAGCTGGGGCTTGAACCTGGGCCCTTGAGCTTGGTGACAGGTGCACCCCGCCGGCCCCTGAGCTCTGTGTTTTAAAGACTGGGAGGTGCCACCATGGCTGTGAGGCCGCACAGCAGAGCAGGTCCTAGGGCCCAAGGTGACACTCTTGGTAGAGTGCCTGTGTTACAGCACACAAGGTCCCAGGTTCAAACTCTTGGTCCCCATCTGCAGGGGGAAAGCTTCACAGGGAGTGAAGAAGGGCTGCAGGTGTCTCTCTGTCTCCCCCTCCCCTCTCAACTTCTCTCTGTCCTATCAAATAAAAGGAGAGAAAACGGGCTGGGAGACAGCACAGTGGTTCTGCAAACGGACTCTCCTGCCTGAGGCTCTGAGGCCCCAGGTTCAGCCCCCAGTACCAGCATCAGCCAGAGCTGAGCAGGGCTCTCTGTATCTCTCTCATTAAAAATAAATAAGATATATTGATATTTTCTGTACCCTAAATATTGCACTTATTTATTTGTTGTTAATGAAATAGAGATAGATAAATAGATGATAGATAGATAGATAGATAGATAGATAGATAGATAGATAGATAGATAGATAGATAGATAGAGTCCAGAGCCCTGCTGAGCTCTGGCTGGTGGTGGTGCTGGGGCCTGAACCTGGGGCCTCAGAGCCTCAGGCAGAAGGGTCCTCTGCAGACCCTGCCCCCCCCCCCCCCCGCCTCTTATGTGGAAGTGCTCCTGCACCTTTGTTCTGTCTAAATGCATCTCTGCCTGTCCCTCTGTCTCCTTCCTGGCTACCCACCACCCACCTTTCATCTGTGCATACACCGCCCACTTAGCTCTCCGTCCTCCCTCTGCCCGCCGTCTATGTGCTATTGTCTGTCTGCCTGCCTATCCCCTCCACCTACAGGTCTGTCTACCTACCTACCTGTCTTTCCTTCTGTCTCTAGTCTGTCATCCGTCTCCCACGCCCTCTGGCTGGAGGAGAATCCCGCTGCCACAGCTGAGCAGAAGCGATTTTAAGGGAAACCAAATAAGACTGCGACTCTGTAAGACACGCACTTTGTGTCTGAGCCTTGAGAGAACGGTGGTGCTCTGGCAGGTGGGAGGTGGGGACATAGCTCTGGTGGTGGCTGAGGTGTAGGGCCGGACCCTGTCCGTTGACAAGCTTGTAGCTCACTGTTCAGCAAATCAAAATAAATAAACTCAAGACATTCAGAGTTAAAATATACATATGCAGGGAGTCAGGCTGTAGCGCAGCGGGTTAAGTGCAGGTGGCTCAAAGCACAAGGACCGGCATAAGGATCCCGGTTCGAACCCCGGCTCCCCACCTGCAGGGGAGTCACTTCACAGGCGGTGAAGCAGGTCTGCAGGTGTCTATCTTTCTCTCCTCCTCTCTGTCTTCCCCTCCTCTCTCCATTTCTCTCTGTCCTATCCAACAACGACAACAACAATAATAACTACAACAATAAAATAACAAGGGCAACAAAAGGGAATAAATAAATAAAATAAATATTAAAAAAAAAGTATATATATATATATACATATGCCTGTTTTGCTAGAAGCCAAAGCCCCACCCTGCTTTATTCCCAGGAGTGGGGGGGGCTTGTCCAGGCTGCGGGTCTGGGGAGGGGACACTGCCTCTGGGCAGACACCCCCATAGCCCCAAGGTGTGTCTAAGAGGCCTGGGCATCAGCGGCCAGCACCGCCCTCACCCTCACCAAGTCAGACCTCTCTCACCCTCCCTCCTCCTGAGGGAAACTCTCATCTTTATTTTTATTAGTGATTTCAAATTGATTTACAAAATCACAAGATGACAGGGTCTAACTGCACCCTGTTCCCACCCCCAGAGCTCTGTGTGCCCGTTCCCTCCACTGGAAACTGCAGTGCTTCTCCCCAGGGCGCAGAGATGGGCTGACTTATTTCTATGACTGTCTGTATTCATATGTATTTGCACACTTTCTCTCTGGTCCTGCCTTCTCTTCCTTTCTAAGTCACACTTACACCCATTGCTACTTCCGAGTGTCCCTCCTTTTCCCTCTTCTCTCTCTGGGTCCTGATGGAGTTGGGGTTCAGGGCCCTCTGGGCGTCTTCCCCTGACATTTCTCCCCCTCTGGGAGTCTGGACCCAAATTTTTTATGGAAAGCAGAAGGTGGGAGTTGTGGCTTCTATAGCTGCTTCTCCGCTGGACATGGGCGCTGGCTGTTTCAGATCTGTCAATGGACTGAGCCTCCCACCGGCAGCAGCACTCACAGGGTCCCGGCGCCCCAAGGCCCCAAGGAGCCCAGGTGTGTCGACTGCACTTGGCTCCCATCTCACCAGCGCCAGGCAGTCAATGCAGCCTTGGTGCCCAACGCCCGGCTGAGCTTCATTCTGGGCAGCCCTTCCGGAAGTGCCTCTGTCCCATGGGTCCTGTCTGAGACATCCTGGGGCGTCTGCTCACCAGGGCTGGCCGCTCTTCTTGTGAGAAGAGACACTTGTCCGAGCCCACCATGCCCGTGGGCTGTGGACACAAGCGGTGCCGGTGCCAGGTCTGGTGCTGGCCTGCAGGGCCGAGGGGCTGGGGGTCTGGCCTCCCCAATGCTGGCCCTGGGCCTGAGGTGCAGAGAGAGGGAGGTTAAGGGGATCCTTCAAGATGACACACGGCCCTGCTTGTTCCCAGGACAGCAGAGGTCTGTGTTTGGCTTCTCTCACTATTTCAAGCATCTCATGCTGCAAACTGGAAATTGTCATTTGAGGATAAAAATTTTTAAAAAGTTACATGTTGGGCTGAGGAGACAGCACAGGGGTTCTGCAAGACTCTCCTGCCTGAGGCTCTGAGGCCCTCAGTTCAAGCCCCAGCACCACCATCAGCCAGAGCTCAGCAGGGCTCTGGGGAAAATTGTTGTTGTTATTATTATTATTATTATTATTATTTATTATTATTATTAATCAGAGGAGACAGTATGGTGAGTCTGCAAAAGACTGTCCTGCCTGAGGTTCTGAGGCCCCAGGTTCAATCCCCAGCACCACCATCAGCCAAAACTCAGCAGGGCTCTGGTCTTTCTCTCTGTATCTTTCCATTAAAATGAGAAGGAGAAGGAGAGGAGGAGGAGGAGAAGGAGGAGAAGAATGGGGGAGGGAGGGGGCAAGGGCGGCCTGTGGTCTGCAGCTGGCAGGTGTCTCTAGGACAGAAGAAGGATGAATCCTGAATCACCAACTCCTGCCCCCGGCTCCCCTGGAGAGAGGACGGGAGGGCTGGGCCGTGGCCATGTCCTGCCAAGGCCGAAGGCTGCTGGGCAGAGGCCAAGGGCTGAGGGGGTGTCAGGAGAGCTGCCCGCCAGCTGCTTCAGCCCCTGCACTCTGCTGGGGACTGGGGGTCCCGCTGTGCCCTCTGCTCTGGCCACAGTCCGGGGGCTGTCGGGGGGTGCAGAAGAAGCACACCCTCCCCTTATTTTAATGGTATTTTCTTTTCATCTCTTTTTAATCAATGATTTAATACTGATTTACAAAATCAGAGATCACTGGGGTCTGACTCCACCCCGCTCCCACCCCCAGAGCTCTGTGTCCCCATTCTCTCCACAGGAACTGCAGCGGCTCTGCCCAGGACACAGATGCGGGCTGACTTCATGTCCAAATGCACCTATGCCTATTTTTCCCATTTTCCCTTTGATCCTGCCTTCACTTCCTTTCTGAGTCACCCCTACACCTAGTATTACTCCTGAATGTCCGAGTGTCTTTCTTTATTTCCTCTTCTCTCTCAGACAAGAGACATACAGCCTGGCTTCCTCTGGTGTTTTCCAGATTCTCTTCCCTTAGTGATGGTGTGAAAACAAGATTCCTGGTGGCACACCTTTCAGGTCCTGATGGAGTTGGTGTTCAGAGCCCTCTGGTCATCTTCCTCGAATACTTCTCCCCCTCTGGGAGCACGGACCAGAATTCTTTTTTAAAATATTTTTATTTATTATTGGATAGAGGCAGAGAGAAACTAAGAGGGAGACAGAGAGAGAGAGATACCTGCAGCCCTGCTTCACCACTCGTGAAGCTTCTCCCTGCTGGTGGGGACCCGGGGCTTGAACCCCGGTCCTTGTGCACTGTAACGTGTGCACTCAGCCAGGTGCACCGCCCAGCCCCTGGGCCAAAATTCTCTATGGGGTGCAGAAGGCGGAAGGTCTGGGTGCTGTAATTGCTTCTCTGCTGGACAGGGGCACTGCATAGGGTGCCTTCAGCAGGGATGCAGTGACGGGCACGCCCTTCCCCTGCCTCCGGGTCCCCATCCCCACCCCATCCGGGTCCCGGGTCCAGGGTACAAAGGACAGAGGCTGAGGCCTCAGGCGAGCCTCCCCGAACGGAGAATGGCGGAGGGCAGGTGGAATCAAAGTCTGCCGGGCAGTCACACTTGCAGCTTGGGTTAAGGAGACCATCAGTCACAATACCATTAGATCTATTTCAATAAACAAAAACACGCTTTACTTACTCCGGGAATTCTTGGTGAAGGGAAAACATTATGTGAGAAATAAAGTGTTATTGCCAACCTGGTTAAAGTCTGGAGCGAGGTTTTGAATAAACAAATCAAACAGCGGTGGGATGGGGCGTCCCTCACAGCCCTTCCCGACAACGCAGCCATCTCATTTACACGCTTCACAATAACCCAGCGCGGCTGTCGGTGGCGAGAGGGGGGAAAATAAGGAGAAAAATAATTAGCATATTAATCTTTTTTATGCCATCATCTTTCAGATCCAGAAGACCACGGTGTAATTTAAATCTAAACGCCTTCCTGGCATTAGAATTGATTTTGGATGGGTCAATTGTTCCATAATAAACGGGGAGAAGGTGTACTTCACGGAGGAGATTTATGCTTGTCATTTGTCCATATTCTTGTGCTACTGAATACCCTGCGATTCAGGCGCTGACGGCTGTCCCTATCAGTCCTGAGCCAGCCACACAGATCACTAACCGCCAGCCATGAATTCCATTTGCAGGACAAAAAATATGGCGAAATTAACTCCACCAGCTTATTGATTTTTGCTTAACAGAAGCCGGTATAACAGCTCTATTGCCCTCATAATGATTAGTGACAAAGGTTTAATTAAGCAATTATGAAGCCAATAATAGAGTTGTCTGGCCTGCGCCGCTCACGGAGGCCCCGGACTTATCTCTCCCCTGCACATCAGAGCAGCTGCAGTGTGCTGAGGAGATTAATGCAGAAACAGACCCTCCTTGAATCAGCCTCCTGACGCTGCCTGAATGGCACCCCCCCAACACAAGCTCCTTTATCAAATTACAAGTCCGCTTTTCATGCATGTGTCGTCACACCAAAAAGAAAAAAGAAGAAGAGGAGGAGGAGAAAAGAAAGAGAAAAAAAAAAAAAGAATCTGGTTGTGGCTTCAAGGTGTAATTATAAAGACATACAACAAAAATGACACGTAATTCTGTTTCCGTAATCCCGGCTATGAAATATGCATGATAATGTCGCACAGAATAAAGACTTAACACGTCTCTAAGAGGCTTTGTGGGTCCACACCGTCCAAGCAGGCCGCCTTCCCCGCGCTGTGTGAGACGCGGCCTGACCTGCCCTCTTTGTGGGTGTGGTTGTTTTTTGTTGTTTTTTTTTCCTGCCTCTCAGAGCACAGCCCCCCCACCCCACTCTACAGCTTCCGGCCCACCCTGCCCAGAGAAGCGGCCTCTTATCTGCTGGTCAGGATTCCTGAGGTCTTCTTTATATGGATATAAAGAAATGTCAGGTCAGTGGGGTTAATAGTGGTATTTATTTACTTTCCTCGCATTTGGGAGCTGCTCTCTGCCCAGACCCAGCTTTCTGGTCTTGTTTCCAACTCCGACACCATCTCCCCATTCAGAACCTTTCCCCACCTGCATGTTAGCTGTTGGGCTCAGGCAAAATACAGTAAAGTCATGGGCCACATGGAATAGACCTCAGATAGACTTCCTGGCTTCTTCCCACACAAAGACCCCTAGTTTCATCTGCTCTATTCCTACTTTATGGTTCCTGTTTATTAAACAATTTGTTCTGCCTTTCAGTCACCAAGCCACAGAGGCTACCGTGACGCCAACCTGACCTCCCTGGGCAGACGCCCTCACCCATGTGTCCTGGAGCCTCCCCTCCCCAGGTCCCTGCCCCACTAGGGACAGACAGACACAGGCTGGGGGTGTGGGTCCACCTGCCAACACCCATGTCCAGTGGAGAAGCAATTACAGAAGCCAGAACTCCCACCTTCTGCTCCTCATAGAGAATTTGGGTCCAGACTCCCAGAGGGATAAAGAATAGGGAAGCTTCCAATGGAGGGGATGGGACAAGGAACTCTGGTGATGGGAACTGTGTGGAATTGTATCCCTGTGATCTTATAATCTTGTAAATCACTAATAAAAAATAAAATAAAATAGTATTGAAAAAAGATAAGTGTTCATGCAAAGGAAAAATTAATAAACTTAATTAATAAATAATAATATGGGGAGTGACGTGCCTGAATCCATCACCCGTGAAGCAGAGGTGGGAGTCTGAGGGAGAATGTAAGAGCTTCCCGGGCGCAGCTGGCCGCTGAGAGACCTGGGTGCTCTGGGCTGGGCATGTGCCGCCCCGTCCCCAGAGGAATGAAAGGCCAGCACCCAGTGTCCTGCGGTGAGACGGGCCACCTGCGTCCTACCTCAGAACGTCCGCTTACAGGGACGGAGAGGGGCAGGTGGGTGTCTGTGCAAACCGTCTGCGTGGCCATTGCCTTCCACACCCTGAAGTATGTCACTGCGCCTCCAGAGGAAGGCCGAGCCCTGGGCAGGGCCCCAGGAGAAGAGTCCGTCCCAGCTCTGGGCGGCCGCCTTGACCCAGAGGCTCCCAATGCGGTGCGACCCGCTGGGCTGGGACTGAGCCTCTCTCCCTCCTGGCTCACCGGGCTGGGAGGGCCGGTGGGTGGTAGCCTCACTCTGCAGGGAGAGGAATGGGGAAGCCTCCTGATCCCTGGGTCCCCTCCTCCAGTGTCTGCTGTGCATGAGGACCTTGCCTTTGCAGGAAAACTCCATCCTCTGACAAGGATGGACAGACAGCATCCCCAAATTCTGGGGTGAACTGCATGACTCCCCCAACCCTGGAGTACACTGACTGCCAAATCCTGGGGTGCACTGACTCCCCCCACCCTGGGGTGCCCTGGTTCCCTCCCACCCTGGGGTGCTTGACTCCCCCAACCCTAAGGTACCCCGACTCCCCCCACCCTGGGGTGCACTGACTCCCCCCACCCTGGGGTGCTTGACTCCCCCAACCCTAAGGGACCCTGACTCCCAGTGTCAGGGGTGAGCTCCCTGGAAAGGTTCCAGCCACATATCTCGCCCAGCCCCCCATACTCTGCCGGCTTCTTCAAGAAGGAGGGGTCCTTGATGCCACCCGACAGACGAGGGGACCCCCCCGAAGCCGCCGTGTCCCCCACCTTCTCAGCAGGACTGAGAGAGTCTGTGTCTCTGGGGGCAACTCCTGGTTCTGGGAAGCCGGAGGCCTTCCACACTGCGGGAGAGACGCCCACAGGACAGGAGGAAGCTCTGAGGACTGACCCTGCACCCCAGATGTGACTCCCCAGGTCCCGGGTGTAGGGGGTCCAGCCGTCAGACTCAGCAGCTGCTTCTCGGAGGCTGAGACCCCCACCCCCCACCCCATCTCTGTTTCCCAAGACCTGCGGAGCCAGGCAGATTCCAGCAGCACCCACAGAAGCCAGGGTCAGGATGGGTGCTGGTCCCTGCCTGCAGCATCCAGGGGGCTCGGTGCCCGGCCTCCCAGTCAGAGTAGTTCCCCGGCTGCCTCTCCCAATCCCACCTGAGACAGATGTGAGCCCCCACATGCCTGCCTTAACCCCTCCCTCTTTCCCTCCATCTTTCTTTTTTTTAACTAATCTTTTTATATGTTTATTTATTTATTTTCCCTTTTGTTGCCCTTGTTTTTTATTGTTGTAGTTATTATTGTAGTTATTGTTGTTGTTACTGGTATCATCATTGTTGGACAGGACAGAGAGAAATGGAGAGAGGAGGGGAAGACAGAGGGGGAGGGAAAGACAGACACCTGCAGACCTGCTTCACCGCCTGTGAAGCGACTCCCCTGCAGGCGGGGAGCTGGGGGCTCGAACCGAGATCCTCGCATTTGGCGCCACATGGCGCTTAACCCATTGAGCTACCGCCCAACTCCCTCCTTCCATCTTTCTCTCTCTCTTTCTCACCTCTCTTTCTCGTCCCCTCTCTCTCCCTCTCGCTCTCTTTCTCTCTATATACATCTCTCTCCCACATTTCTTTCTCTTCCTATTTGTCTCTCTCTCCATTTATATCTCTCTCCACCTTCACCTCTCCCTCCCTCTCTCTGTCTCTTCCCCCTCCTTTCCTCTTCCTTTCTCTCTCCTCTCTCTCCATCTCCATCTCTCTCTTTACTTTTGTCTCTTTCTCTCCCTGTCTCTTCCTTCATATCTCTCTCTCTCCCCCTCACTCTCTCTGTCCCCCAGACACAAAACCAAGAAAGATCTCCCAGAAGCATGTCCTTGGGCGACATCCAGCCCTCAGCTGGTGGCCAAGAAGTGGGACTTGCTCTGGGAATGGGGACAGGGCACCCCTGCCCACAGGCGGAGAAGCTGGAGGCATGGCAGCACCCCGGAACCCCTCACAGCCTGGACGGGGACTGAGCTCTCTCGCCGTCTGGGGGTGCCCGTGTCCCAGACTCCAGAGTCTGTCCACCCCTTTTCTCTCTCTCTTTTTTTTTTTTTTTTGTATATTTAGTGTCAGGGGGAGATGACCAGAGGGCTCTGAACCCTACTTCCATTAGGACCCAGAGAGAAGAGGAAAAGCAAGGGCGGGCACTGAGAAGTAGCCACAGGTGTGGGTGAGACTTAGGAAGAGAAGACAAAACCAGAGAAAAATGTGCAGATAAATATAAACACAGACAGTGATAGAAACGGCAGTCAGCCCACATCTGTGAACTTGGGAGAAGCACTGTGTCGGGGGGGGGGGGGGGGGGCGGGGGCCAGGGACACAGAGCTCTGGTGGTGGGACGGGGCAGAGTTAGACCCTGTGATCTGATAGATTTGTAAACTAATATTAAATCACTAATAAAATTATTGGGAAAGTCATGATTTACAGTCAATGCCATTGTTGGTCCACGTGTAAAAATGTCTCCTTCTCCCCGCCCCCAGCCCAGGTCCTCTCCACCATCAGGCTCCGGGGTCTGAGACGCCCCCCACCCAGAATCCTTGATGGTGCAGTGTCCCACCAGGGCAGCCCTCTGGCTCTGTCCTCGGGCCTCTTCCTCTGCTTCCTTCTGTGCGGCGGCCGGTTCGCTCACAGCCAGAGGCCTGTGGAAGCAGGACGGGTTCCAGGGCAGGAAGCCATGCCGCCTGAGGCTGCCAGGCCTGCGGGTGGCCCCGGTGCTGCTCTGTGCGAGGGGCGGAGGTGTGCTGGGCCCCGGCCCTGTTGTGCCGACCGTGTGAGGGTCCGTGTCTGGGGACCCACGTGCTGGGAGGGGAGCCGGGTCCAACTCCAGCGCAAAAGCCCCACCTGCTGCTGTCTTCCTCCTCCCTGGGGGCCCTCCTCCCCTCCTCCTCTTCCTCCTCCTCCTCCTCCTCTTCTCCCTCTTCCTCCTCATCCCCCTCCTCCTCTTCCTCCTCCTCCTCCTCCTCTTCTTCCTCTTCCTCCTCATCCTCCTCCTCCTCTTCTCCCTCTTCCTCCTCATCCTCCTCCTCCTCTTCTCCCTCTTCCTCCTCCTCCCCCTCCTGCTCTTCCTCCTCTCCTCCTCCTCTTCCTCTTCCTACTCTTCCTCTTCCTCCTCCTTTTCCTCCTCATCCCCCTCCTCCTCTTCCTCCTCATCTTCTTCCTCCTCCTTCCTCCTCCTCCCCTCCTCCTCCTCCACTTCCTCATTCTCTTCCTCCTTCTCCTCCTTTTCCTCCTCCACCTTCTTTTCTTCTTCACCCTACTCTTCTTCCTCCTCCTCCTCCTCTCCTCCTCCTCCTCTCCCTCCTCCTCCTCTCCCTCTCCTCTTCCCCTGTCCCCAGTGCCACCAGCATTAATGACACTTCAGTCACTGGGCTTTCAAGGCCGGTCCTTCCTCGGTGAACAGAGAGTTGACATTTCCTGACATTTTCCCAACTAATTACAGGACAAATAATTAAGCATGTTCTCATATGTAACAAATGAAGGCCAACGCGGGCTGTCAGGGCAGGTGATTGATGACACCGGGGAGGCTGCCTCTGATGGGCGCTGGCGGCGGGGGGCGGGCTGAGGAGCCGGTCCGTCATCTTATGCCGAGCTCCGTGTCAAGGTAAGGCAAGAGATGAAAGGAAAATGTTTGCGTTGTGTGTGGCGGGTGGGGGCTCAGGGCCCGCAATGACAGCCCTAATTACTGGGGCTCGACCGGGCCGGGCCGGCAGATTCCGGGGTCCCCCACGAGCCTGTCACACAGGTAGCTAAGTGGGCCCCTGAGTCCCCCACTAATGGGCCCGCTAACGTCTGCCAGCCACAGTCGCGGGAGCGTCACCGAGGCCCATGTGGCAGCCAGCGTCTCGCGACATAATTACCGTTAGTGAATTAATTCCGATCTGTCAGTGGCCCAGCTCATCTGGGGCCCTGATGGAGCGAAGGCGTCGCCATGGGAACCCACGCACCCAGTTCCCAGGCCCCCGCCCACCGGAGGAAAGAGAGTGGCCGGGAGCCTGGGGTAGGCAGGGTGGGCATCACGATGGAGAGACAGGGCCGAGGGGAGGAGTCCAGCTGCCCCGTCTGTCTGTCCAGCTGTGGATCCTGTCTTTGATCCCATGACAGTATCCTTGAGGGTCCCTGCATGAGACCCGTGATTCCTCTCTCTCTCTCCCTCTCTCTGCCTCCCTCTCTCCTCCTCTGCCCCCTCTCTCTCTCCCTCTCTCTGCCTCCCTCTCTACTCCTCTGCCCCTCTCTCTCCCTCTCCTTCTCTCTCTCCCTCTCTCTCTCTCTCCCTCCCTCTCCCTCCCTCTCCCTCTCCCTCTCTCTCTCCCTAGCTCCCTCTTTCTCTCCCTCTCTCTTTCCCTCTTCCTCTCCCTTTCTCTTTCCCTCTCTCTCCCACTCTCTCTCCCTATCTTCCCCTCTCTCTTTCTCCCTATCTCCCCCTTTTTTCCTATCCCCCCTCTCTCCCTTGCTCTTTCCCCCTCTCTCCCTATGTCCCCCTCTCTCTCTCCCACTCTCTCTCCCTGTCCTCCCCTCTCTCTCCCTCTCTCTCTTTTCCTATGCCCCATTCTCCCTCTCTCCCTTTCTCTCTCTCTCTCATCATTAAAGCTGCCTTCCCCGTGGCACCCCAGGCAAAGCGAGATCCCCACACTGTCTCACAGGAGACAGACGGGGCTGTCTTGTGGGTGCTCAGGCTGGGTGCAGACAGGGATGCAGAGCCCCCCTAGTGAGGACAGGAGCGTCCCCACGTCCCCCTGCTCTGTGAGGCCAGCCCCCACCACTCTCACCCGGGATCACCTGCAAACCCACACCCCCAGCAGACAGTCCTGCTGGCCTCGGCCTGGCTGCCCTTCAGACCCCCTGTCCCCACAGACAGACAGACCAACAGACAGGCCAGAGGACAAGGGACCAAAGCATCTCAGTCAAGTGGAGACATTCCAGTCTCAAATGGGAGAGAATAGTCAGACCTGGGCAGGAGAGAGACCCAGCTCCCTCCCCTCTCCTCTCACTGAAGGATGCTGGGAAGGGCCCAGGAGGCCACAGAGACAGAGAGACACAGAGACAGAGCAGGCACCCAGTGGGCCAGAGACACAGAGATAGACAAGATGGAGTAGGCACCCAGGCGGCCACAGAGACACAGAGAGCTATAGAGACATAGGCACCCAGGCGGCCACAGAGACACAGAGAGCTATAGAGACATAGGCAGCCAGGCGGCCACAGAGACACAGAGAGCTATAGAGACATAGGCAGCCAGGCGGCCACAGAGACACAGAGAGCTATAGAGACATAGGCAGCCAGGCGGCCACAGAGACACAGAGAGCTATAGAGACATAGGCAGCCAGGCGGCCACAGAGACACAGAGAGCTATAGAGACATAGGCAGCCAGGCGGTCACAGAGACACAGAGAGCTATAGAGACATAGGCAGCCAGGCGGTCACAGAGACACAGAGAGCTATAGAGACATAGGCAGCCAGGCGGCCACAGAGACACAGAGAGCTATAGAGACATAGGCACCCAGGCAGCCACAGAGACACAGAGAGCTATAGAGACATAGGCAGCCAGGCGGCCACAGAGACACAGAGAGCTATAGAGACATAGGCACCCAGGCGGCCACAGAGACACAGAGAGCTATAGAGACATAGGCAGCCAGGCGGCCACAGAGACACAGAGAGCTATAGAGACATAGGCAGCCAGGCGGCCACAGAGACACAGAGAGCTATAGAGACATAGGCAGCCAGGCGGCCACAGAGACATGAGCAAACACCAGGGTTGGGGTCTTCCTTGGAGACAGGTGCCGGCGTCCCCAGGCTTGTCTGTCTCTGTCCCCCAGAGAGGGGCCCACTCTCCCTCAGGGCTCATCTCCAGGGTGAGGAGACATAGAGGTGGGGCTCACAGGTGCTCTGGGGGACGCTGCGTGCTCGGTGCACATGCCTCCAACCTGGGGTCCCCAGGACACACTCCCCCGTCCTCTCGGCACCCGCAGCCTCCCCGAGGCCCCGCACCCCCCAGGGGACAGGCCTCTGTGTCCACATCAGACTGGGTTGGGGGGGCCGAGGCCAGGGGACACTGAGCTACAGGGCCTGCTGTCTGCACAGGCAGGGGTGCAGCAGGTGGGACGCCCCGGCCACGGAGATGAGGGGTGGGCTCGGGTGCAGGAAGGCGTCCCTGGCTCCATGGGGCCGTGTGCCCACTGGAGGCCTGCAAGGCCAACAAGACCAAGGGGGTGCGGGGGGCTCATTAGTGCTCCCTGAGACCCCGATTTTTAAGGAGTGGCCACTGTGGAACACACTTTGAAAGAGGCACAAGCTAATGGGATAAGATACAAAAAAGAAGAAAAAAAGATGATTACGCTGGCAGTAAATCATATTACAGTCCTAATAAGCATTAACCAGATAACTGGGTCAAAGCAGTATTATCTTAATTGATTTTTCAAAAGAAACCTGACAGAAAAATGTCAATGCTGGGATATTTCTTCATGCATCATTAAAACAAGATTGGCTTTTAACAAAAGAAGAAGCCTTCACAGAATTGATTCTTGCTCGGGGCTGCCTGCGAGTGAGTGTATTACATAAAAATCTATACAGGATATTAAAACAACAGCACTCGGCAAGACAGTTACAATTAAAAGCTGACACACCCCCCACCTCCCCACAGCCTCGGCCACAGCCGCCGGCCAGAGACAACAGCAAAGTCCTGTGGGCCGGGGGGCCAGGGGTCTCTGGGCAGGGCAGAGCAGGGCAGGGCAGAGCCTGCTGGGCAGGGCAGGTGAGCGCCAGTGATGGAATCCTGTCACCGCTCAGGTCCTGGGACAAATCCATCAGGCTGCTTGCTGTCGGACCTGCCAGCCTCACCTGTGCCCTTTCCGCCTGTCCCTGGAGGCTCCAGAGGGAATTGAGGGCCCCCAGGAAGGGGGACCCAGTGTGACCCTCAGTGCCAGCCACCTCGGCTCTGTCTGCAAGATGCTGGCCGCTGGATGCAGGTGCAGAGCTCTGGAGTAGAGCTTCGGGGTCAGGACACCCTGCCCTAAGCCCAGGCAGGTTGCTGGGGGGAGGGGGGCGAGTGGGGCTCAGGAATCTGGAGGGAGGTCTCCTCTTGGTCCTCCAGCTCTCTCTCCTCCAAAAGAAAATTAGTGTCAATTCCTTTGGCCGGGAAGTGGAAGATGTGGAGTTTGCAGCTGACCTCAGGGTGCTATGGGGTTCCCAGGTAGACACCCCAGATTCCCAGGCAGAGAGACAGACACCCCAGGTTCCCAGGCAGAGAGACAGACACCCAGATTCCCAGGCAGAGAGACAGACACCCAGATTCCCAGGCAGAGAGGCAGACACCCAGATTCCCAGGCAGAGAGGCAGACACCCGGATTCCCAGGCAGAGAGGCAGACACCCAGATTCCCAGGCAGAGAGGCTGGGATGCAGGAAGCCGTGTCTGTGCTGCCGGCAGACCCAGTCAGACTAGTGTCCCCAGAAGATGGGCCCCGGGCACCATGTTGCTGCCCTTTACACAGTGGCCACCTTCCCATGTCACTGCAGCCACCAGCTTCACGGGGCCTGTGTCTTCCTTGTGTCAGAGAGTGCACCTTGTCTGGCTGGCCAGCAGGCTCTGGGGCAGAAGGAGCAGATTCTCAGGCCGTGACAAGGCCACTCAGGTGACAGCAGGATGAAGCCCCATGTGCTGGGGGTGGGGGAGGTGGCTGCCAGCTGCCTTCTGTGTTTCTCTTCAACTGAGGAGTGAGTCCTGCTCCTCTCTTTCAAAGCCACTGGGCTCAGGCAAAAACTGCTGAAGTCATGGGCCACTTGGAATACACTGAAATGGACTTCCTAGCTTCTTCCCACACAAAACCCCCATTTCATAACTCCTTGTGGGGCCGAGCAATTACACTTGGTGAGACACACACATCACAACATGCAAGTATCTGGGTTCAAGCCCCCGCTCCCCACCTGCAGGGGGGAAAGCTTAACAAGTGGCGAAGCGGGTCTGCAGGTGTCCCTCTCTCTCCCTCTCTCTCCCTCTCTCTCCCTCTCTCCCTCTCTCTCCCCCTCCTCTCTCAATTTCTTTCTGTCCTGACCAATAAAATGGAAAAAATGGCCTCCAGGAGCAGTGGATTCATAGTGCCGGCACCGAGGCCCAGCGGAGGAGGAGAAGGAAGAGGGAAATAGAAAGAGGAAGAGGAAGAGGAAGGGGAAGGGGAAGGAGGAGAAGGAGGAGGAGAGGGAGAGGGAGAAGAAGAGGAAGAAGTGGCTTACAGAGCTGATGGCTAAGCATGTCTTCACATATTGAAGGCATGACACACGTTTCAAACCTCACACGTGAGAAATGCACACCCAGGAGCCTGCCAGTAGCGCAGCAGGTTAAGCACAGGTGGCGCAAAGCACAAGGACCGGCATTAGGATTCCGGTTCGAGCCCCCGACTCCCCACCTGCAGGGAAATCACTTCACAGGCGGTGAAGAAGGTCTGCAGGTGTCTGTCTTTCTCTCCCCCTCTCTGTCTTCCCCTTCTGTCTCCATTTCTCTCTGTCCTACAACAAAAGAAATAGGCTTTCGATGTCCATAATTACGGAAGAGCCCTTCTCATTGACAAAAAGAGGAAACCACCAAGGAATCGTCTGAGTGCTTGAATGCCCGTAACTCGGATAACTTGGTAACAAACTCACTGTCAGGGCTGGAGGCAGAGTCCACCATCAAGATAAATCCTGCCACTGATGAGGTAAGAACACTCACACATCACCAAACGGGGCTCGGGCGGGCTAGCCCCCGGCTCACAACGCTGTCCTGGGGCTCTGACCCCAACATCAGGGGGATTCCTTTCCTTCTCCAAATCCACTGGACTTGAGAAAACTTACCATGCATGGAAGGAGGGCAAAAAGCTCTGTGAAAGATCCAACATTCCGTGTGTGTGTGTGTGTGTGTGTGTCCATGTCCGTGTGTGTATGTGACCATGTGTGTGACCCTGTGTGTGAGTGTGTGTGTGTATGTGTGTATGTGACCATGTGTGTGAGTGTGTGAGTGTGTGTGTGTCTGTGTGTGTTTGACCATGTTTGTGACGATATGTATGTGTGTGTGTGAAACTGTGTGTGTGTGTGTGTGAGAGAGAGAGAGAGAGAGACTGTGTGTGTGTGTGTGTGTGTGTGTGACTGTGTGTGTGTGTGTGTGTGTGTGTGACCAAAGACTCACGCACTGTTTCCTGCTAACTTTTTTAGACTCACGCACTGTTTCCTGCTAACTTTTTTAACATTTTAGTAGAAGCCAAATGCTGGAACAAACAAGTGGCATGTGCAGACCCTAACACAGGCTTATGTCTGCCGCCGGGACTGCTCCCTGTCCGCTTCCTGTCTTCGGGGCCAGGGCTATGGGAGTGGCCTCGCCTCCACACTCGTGCCATCTCTCAGTCTCTGGATTTTTCTCTAATGGCACAGTGACAGCATTCGCAGCAGTCTTTCCAGTGTCCGTTCGTTTTTATCAGCCTTCCAGCAGAGCTGCTGGCTTCCCCTGAGCCCTCTGCTCGTTCTCAGTGAGCTTCTGTGCTGCTTTTCCCTCCTCTCACGTTCCCACCATCTTCTTCCAACGTTGACATCTCTTGCGTTTCCTGACTTTTCACACTGGTGTGCTCAGGCTTTTCCCTTTTGTGGTTGAGGAGCCTGAAGTGACAGCCTTCTCTGTGAGTGTGGATTCGGGCCTGGCGCCACTGCTGGGCTGGCCCATCTGCTGGTCTGCAGACAAGCTTTGCTTCCAGGTACGTTGTTAGGACACGTGGCTTTGATCCTACATGTTTTGATTGGTTGCTAGTTTGTGGCTTCCTGGCTGGGGGTGGGAGGGTCACCTGGTGGGCTGTGAAACTGGTTCTGGCCCCCGGGGGAGGTGCTGTGAGGAGGGAGACTTGGCGCTGAGGATTCTCTCCTCTCTGAACAGAGGAGTGTCTGTGAGGAAAGAAGCCTCTGCCTGTGGGAGGCAGTGCGGACTGGTCCAGGCCCGGGGAAGACAGTTTAGAGACCGTTTTTAAAGTGATTTGAAGAAGGAAGGAAGAAACAGGGGCCAGGTGGTGGCGCACCTGGTTGAGCTCACGTGTTACAAAGTGCAAGGACTCGGGTTCAAGCCCCCAGTCCCCCCCTGCAGGGGAAAAGCTTTGCAAGTGTTGAAGCAGGCCTGCAGGTGTCTCTCTGTCTCTCTCCCTATTTCTGTATGTCCTCCTCCCCTCTCAATTTCTCTCTGTTCTATGAAAGAAAGAAAGAGAGAGAGAGAAAGGAAGGAAGAAAAAGAAAGAAGAAAGGAAGGAAGGAAGGAAGGTAGGAAGGAAGGGAGACAAACACACAAGGCGTGCCTGGACAATTGGTGAAATCTCAGGCAAGTGTCTTCAGCTCCGGCACAAGCCCATGGACCCACGGGTGCTGGGGGGGTGCCAGTCACAGCAGCTGACCCGGCTCCTAACAGGGAGGTGGCACCAGAGGGCTGGGCATGGAGGCTCTTGCAGACACAGCAGAGAAATAAAATAAAATGAATGTTTGGAGAGCAAATGAAGGCAGTGTATCTGTTTGCAGATAGATGCAAACTGACTCAGAGCCACAGGACACCGAGCCTCCCCTACGCGGGCAGCTGCTAGCGTGGGAGTCAAGACAGCTGTTGGCCCAGGTGCAAAATTTCTCAGTTTCCTGCAAAACTCTCTCCCCCAGCCCAGGTCCTCCTCCACCATGGGCACCAGGACCTGAAAGGCCCCCCACTACCCAGAGTCCTTGACTCTGGGGCAAGACACCAAACCCAGTCCATGTTCTGCTTGGTGTTTTTCCCCTTCTGTTCTGATGTCTCCACTTCTGTCCCTGAGTGAGATCAGCCCATCTTCATCCTGCTCTTTCTGGCTGATCTCACCTCACAGGATTCCTTCCAACTCCACCCAAGAGAAGGGGAAGACGGTAATTTCATCCTTCTTCACAGCTGAGTAGTATTCCACTGTGTATCTAGACCACAGCTGACTCAGCCATCATTTGATTGGGACACGTGGGTGGCTTCCAGGTTTAGGCTGTTACACATTGTTCTGCTTGGTGTTTCCCCTGCTGTTCTCATGTCTCCACTTCTGTCCATGAGTGAGATCAGCCCATCTTCACCCTGCTGTCTCTGGCTGATCTTATGTCACAGGACGTCTTCCAGCTCCATCCCAGAGGAGGGGCAGAGCTCACGCTGGGCTTGGTGTTTTCACCAAAGAAAAGGTGTCCGGGTCATGGTGCATGCTGGCCCTGGCTTCAGGTGAGCGTGTCTGCAGACACCTTCACGGGGCTGAGAAATGGTGCCACGTGCTAGCAGCTGCTGTGAGCCACTAACTCCTACAAAGTGGGGGTCACAAGAAAAGTACAGCCCACAATGTCTCCTGACCAGCAGGTCAGCCTGAAAAGGCAGGAAGGGCGGCTCAGGAGGTGAGAGTCTGAGTGTGAGTCTGAGTGGGCCAGACACATGGGCCAGGGCCCCGCATGGCACCCGGGGGCTGAGCGCACAGCCTGCCTGCCTCCCTCTCTGTCTCCCTCTCCCTCTCTCTGTCTCTACCTTTCCTTCTCTCTCTGTCCCCATCTCTGTGTCTCTCTCTGTCTCCCCCCTCTGCCTCTCTCCCTCTCTCTGTCTCTCTCCCATTCCCTCTCTCTGTCTCCATCTGTCTCTCTCTCACTCTTCTCCATCTCCCTCTTCCTCTCACTGCCTTCCTCTCTCTCTCTCTCTCTCTCTCTCTCCTCAGGCCTATGAGGGCCCAGCATTGTGAGGGATGATGAGAGTGTCAGAATTAAATTAACCGACTCATGCCAAGAGCAGCCTGAAAAGGGGGAGGTGAGAGGGGTATGTGCCCCGCAGAGGGGACCCTCCTCCCCCCGCGGCCACCGCCTGCTGGAGGCGACATGAGCTGATCCTGTGGGCTGGGACTTGGGCTTCACAGCCGAGTCCAAACAGGGGTCTCTGCCTCCTGGCCTGTGCGTTGGGGAATGGTGGTCTGTTGTTGTTTGTAAGTTAAGCTCTTTTTGGTGATTAAATCTTTACTGTTAATATTTTTAAGTGACTCTTTTTAAACTTTATATGGCAGAACAGGGAGAAATCGAGGGGAGATAAAAAGAGAGACAGAGAGACACCCGCAGCCCTGCTCCACCACTGTGAAGCTCCCCTCCTGCAGGTGGGGACCGGGGGCTTGAACCCAGGTCCTTGGTCATGGTAATACCTGAACTTAACCAGGTGCGCCGCTGCCCAGCCCAAGATAAGCTCTTTCGGTAAGTCTCATGACCTCGCCCTTGGCTTAGCCCCTGGGAGGGGCAGAACCACAGAGACAGCACATGTGTCCTTTCTGAGCTTCTCTGCTGAGGAGGGAACTCTGGAAAGTGAGGCAACTTCCTCCCCCTTCACTCTTGGTTTCCGGCTGTCTCTATCCAGTAAGTAAACAAGCAGAATTTTACAGAGAAACCATTTTTACTTCTCCTTGGAGCAGTGGAAGCGTCGGGGGCTCCCAGGCACAGCTGCCTCGGCTCTTCCTGGGGCCCCGCCAGCAGGGGGAGGCCGGCTCTGCCCGCCCCTGCCCTGCCGAGCGCCTCCCAGCCCGAGCCAGGGAAGAGGTACAGCAGATGTCCGAAAGTCACCTCAGCACCAGGGAGACCTGAACCACCCGCAGGCTTCGCACCTCGCTGCGCTGACCTTGACCTCTGACAGGTGCAGCTGCTCACTTGCTGAGTTGAAAGTTGTTTGTTTGTTTGTTTGTTTTTAGTTTTTGCCTCCTGGTTATCCCTGGGGCTTGATGCCCACACTATGAATCCACTGCTCCTGGAGGCCATTTTTACCATTTTATTGGGCAGGACAGAGAGAAATTGAGAGACAAAGAGAGGGAGAGAGACAGAGAGATGCCTGCAGCCCTGCTTCACTGCTTATGAAGTGTCCCCCTGCAGGTGAACCCTGGCCCTACCCTCTTAGCAGTGTGTGTGATTAACTTAACCAGGTGCGGCAACACCTGGGCCCCGGGATAAATCTTTAATCTCTGATTCAGCGAGCACCCTGCTGGCTCTGTTTCCCCTGTGTGTCCTGCTTCCAGCCTGCCCATGCCCTGCCCTGCCCTGCCCTGCCCTGCCCTGACCTGACCTGCCCCTGCCCCGCCCTGTCCTGCCCCTGCCCCTACCCTGCCCTGCCCATACCCTGCACTGCCCTGCCCTGACCAGCCCCAGCCCTGCCCGGCCCTGACCGGCCCTGACCTGCCCTGCCCCTGACCTGCCCCTGACCTGCCACAGCCCTGCCCCTGCCCTGCCCTGCCACTGTCCTGCCCTGCCCCTGCCCAGCCCCTGTCCCTGCCCTGCCCTGCCCCTGCCCTGCCCCGGCCCTGCCCCGGCCCTGCCCTGCCCTTGCACCTGCCCTGCCCTGCCCCTTCCCTGCCGCTTCCCTGCCCTGCCCTGCCCTGCCCTGCCCTGCCATGCCCCTGCCCCTGCCCTGCCCCTGCCCCTACCCTGCCCTGCCCCTGCCCCTGCCCTGCCCTGCCCTGCCCTGCCCTGCCCTGCCCTGGCCCTGCCCCTTTGGGTCTGAAACTCCTGAAAGTGTGTGTGTGTGTGGGTGCTGGGCTATGCTCACTTCTTTTTTTAATTAATTAATTTATTTTTTTTTTTTTTGATATTGCTAGGATCAATATCCTGGCCAAGCATTTTATTTTTATTTTTTTTTAATATTTATTTTTTTATTTATTCCCTTTTTGTTGCCCTTGTTGTTTTATTGTTGTAGTTATTATTGTTGTTGTCATTGTTGGATAGGACAGAGAGAAATGGAGAGAGGAGGGGAAGACAGAGAGGAGGAGAGAAAGATAGACACCTGCAGACCTGCTTCACCGCCTGTGAAGCGACTTCCCTGCAGGTGGGGAGCTGGGGTTTGAACCGGGATCCTTATGCCGTAATTAATTTATTTTTATTAGTGATTTAAAATTGATTTGCAAAACCATAAGATCACAGGGTCTAACTCCACCCCTTCCCCACCCCCAGAGCTCTGTGTCCCCATCCCTGCACTGGAAACTGCAGTGCTTCTCCCAAGGGCTGACATGGGCTGACTGTTACTTCCAGAAGTGTCTATATTCATATATATATGCCCATTTTTCCTATGGCTCTGCCTCCTCTTCCTTTCTAAGTCACAAAAACACCTGTTTCTATTCCTGATGGGAGCATGGACCCAAGTTCTTTATGGGGAGCAGAAGGTGGGAGTTCTGGCTTCTGGAATCGCTTCTCCACTGGACATGGGTGCTGGCAGGTGGACCCACACCCCCAGCCTGTGTCTCCTTCCCTCGAGGCCGAGGGGCAGGAACTTCTACAGTGATGTCTGCTGGGGACGTCCCCTCTGGCCCTCAGTCTGGCTCTGAACTCCCCTGGGATGGCTTGCTGCCTGGCATCACCTAGCCCGTGTACCCATGGCAGTCCTCTCCTGCTGCACAGCCCCAGCATCTGGGACTCCCACCACACACACTGGTGATTCTTGGGCTCCCAGGAGGCAGGTGGAGGGACCTGGTGTGGGACCTGCACCCTGGTCTCAGAGGTGACCCACACTCTCAGGGCCGGGCCTGCCACCTGGAGCCTGCCAGACACAGTAACCCCCACCCCTTGCAGAAGCCCAGAGCAGCAGGAGAGGGAGGGGCCCCGGCCTGAGCTTGGTGGTGCTCGCTCTGTGCCTGGTGGTCCAAGTCGCCCTCCCCTCAGATCCCACTCCCAGAAGCCCCTGCTTCTGACCAGCAACCGGAAAGCCTTGAGAATGGACACTGAGCCCAGCCCCCCCCCACCTTCCCGGGACCTGCTCCACTGAGCTGACCCCCAGGGCCCACAAGACGCCACCCCAACCCCTCAGCACCCAGCACCCACCCCCCACACGGACTCCACGCAGTCTCTGTTTGAGAGTCTGAATGCATATTTGCACAGATATTTAAAGTATTAATATTTAAAATGTAATTAAAAGATGGAAAGCCAATTCTAATAAGAAAGGGAGGAAGAGATAATACAGTCATGTCATGCCAGGTGGGGAGACAGAGGGTTGGGGTGTCAGTGGGCCCCCCAAGGTCAGCTTCACAGGGCCTGGCAGGCCCAGGGCAGGAGGGAGGCCGCGGGAGAGGACAAAATTTATGTAGAGCCTTGCCCAGCTCTCTGCCTGGGCACCTGGAAGGAGGCTCCATGGATAGTAAAGACTTGCTAGGATCTCTCTCTGTGTGTGTGTGTCTCTCTCTCCCTCTCTCTGTGTCTCTCTCTCCCTCTCTCTTTCTCCCTCTCTCTCCCTCTCCCTCTCTCTCTCTGTCTCTCTCTCCCTCTCTCTCTCTCCCTCTCTCTCCATGTCTCTCTCTCCCTCTCTCTCTGTCTCTCTCTCCCTTTCTCCCTCTCCCTCTCTCTCTCTGTGTCTCTCTCTCCCTCTCTCTCTCTCTGTGTCTCTCTCCCTCTCTCTTTCTCCCTCTCTCTCCATGTCTCTCTCTCCCTCTCTCTCCCTCTCTCTCTCTCCCTCTCTCTCTGTCTCTCTCTCCCTTTCTCCCTCTCCCTCTCTCTATATGTCTCTCTCTCCCTCTCTCTTTCTCCTTTTCTCTCTCTCTCTCTTTCTCTCTCTCCCTCTCTGTGTCTCTCTCCCTCTCTCTTTCTCCCTCTCTCCCTCTCTCTCCATGTCTCCCTCTCCCTCTCTCTCTGTCTCTCTCTCCCTCTCTCTCCCTCTCTCTCTGTCTCTCTCTCCCTCTCTCTCCATGTCTCTCTCTCCCTCTCTCTCTGTCTCTCTCTCTCCCTCTCTCTCTCCCTCTCTCTCTGTCTCTCTCTCCCTCTCTCTCCCTCTCTCTCTGTCTCTCTCTCCCTCTCTCTCTGTCTCTCTCTCCCTCTCTCTCCCTCTCTCTGTCTCTCTCTCCCTCTCTCCCTCTCTCTCTGTCTCTCTCTCTCCCTCTCTCTCTGTCTCTCTCTCTGTCTCTCTCTCCCTCTCTCTCTGTCTCTCTCTCCCTCTCTCTCCCTCTCTCTCCCTCTCTCTGTCTCTCTCTCTCCCTCCCTCCCTTCTTCTTCCCCTTGCCCTCCATCTTCCTGCCTCTCTTTCTCCCTCCCTCCGCCTTCATCTCCTTCTCTCTCTTTCTCTCTCTCCTGCTCTTTCTGCCTTTCTCTCCCTCCTCCTTCATCTCTTTCTTTCACTCTCTCCCTCTCTCTCCCTCTTCCTTCCTCTCTCTCCCTCCCTCTCCATCTCTCTCCCCCCTACCCCTCTCTTCTCCCTCTCCTCTCTGTCCCTCCATCCCTTCACTTTCTCTAAAGTAGTGAGAGCATTCACCCACAGAGGCTGCTCCAGTCACCGGAGCATGAGGCCCCAGTACTGCACTCACACAAATCTGAATAAAATAATCATAAATAAAGATACTGTCTAGGCTGGTCCCAGGGCCCCTTTTATACACAGTGCAGGTCACCCTCTGGGCTTCCAGAAGCTTCCGGCCCCTGGGTGTTGGTGGCCGGCCGGCCATCCCCGTGGTCACAGCCGCTCGGGGAGTGGGGACGCGCGCAGAGAAGGGGGCCTGGGGGCAGCGGCGCGGCCCCTCTGTTCTGGCTCTGAAGGCGGCTTGAAAGGACTGGGCCTTGATCCCAGCTCTGGGATCCAGCAAACAGCATCGCATTTAAATAAATTATAATAATTAAGCCCCGGTGTTTGGGTTCACGCTTTTATTGCGCGATCTGACTGAATACTGTAAAACCCCATTAGTTTGTGTGGGGCTGATTTGTAATCTGCAGTTAAGCTGGGGGGCGGGCGCCACCCCCACGGACGCCCTGCTAGCCTCCGGCTCTGGGATCTTTTTCAGCAAAGCGCAGAGCTGAGCAGTGCTGTAAACAAGCTCGCAGGGGGTCTGGGCTGAAATACTTAAGAAAATAAACTTTTGGAATACCTTTTAGAAGCGTCGTTTCCAAGCACACAATTTATATGCTAATTACAGGCCGTTGCAGGCTGTTCACTCCGGGGTCCCTTGAGAAAGGCACGGGGAGACTGGGCTCTTTCTCGGGCTCTTTCTCGGGCTCTTTCTTCTTTTTTTCCTCCCTACTTTTTTCTTGGCCAGAGTTAAGTTTCTATTATACTTGAAAGTTACAAATGTGTGTCCACAACAAGCCTTCTGGTCTGAGTGGGCTTTGTCTAATTAGCAGAGCTTAGTGACGTGTCTGCAAGGCTGCCAGCTCATGACCAGGGCCCGGTATTGGAGACCCAGACCCCTGACCCTGCAGAGGGGTCCCCACCCCAAGCCAGCTGGCCTCTGCAGTGGACCAGGCTAGGAGACTGCTTTGTTGACAGAGGGGAAGGGGTGTGGGTGTCTGTCTGTGTCTGTGTGTCTCTGTATGTCTGTCTGTGTCTGTGTGAGTGTCCTTGTGTCTGTGTATACGTCTGTGCCTGTCTTGTGTCTGGGCATGACTGCTGTGTGTCCGTGTGTCTGTCTGTGTGTGCACACTTCTGGCCTTTGTCAGGGCTGCTGTGCCCGAGAAAGTCCTTGATGACAGCCATCACCAGGGGTGACCAAACGCTCTCTCCATGACACCTCAGAAGATTTTATTTATTTGGGGCCAGGCTGGAGTGTGCCCAGTTGAGTGCTCACATTACAGTGCACAAGGACCCGGGTTCAAAGCCCCCCATCCCCACCTGCAGGGGGAAAGCGTCATGAGTGGTGGAGCAGGGCTGCAGGTGTCTCTCTGTCTCTTTTTCCTCCTGTCCTCTCAGTTTCCCTCTGTCTCCATTTAATAAAAAAAAAAAAAAAGTGGCTAAGTGCACACATTACAGTGTGCAAGGCCCCGGGTTCAAGCCTCTGGTCCCCACCTGCAGGGAGAGGTAGAGCAGGGCTGCAGGTGCCTCTCTGTCTCCCTCTCAATCTCCCTCTTCCTCTCAATTGCTCCCTGTCTCTATCAAGGACCCTCCCAACCGCAGGACAGGCTGACATAGCTGGGTGACACAGGCTGCCCAGGTGGGAGTCTGGGTGACATAGGATGGCCAGGTGGGAGTCTGGATGACACAGGCTGGCCAGGTGGGAGTCTGGGTGACACAGGCTGACCCAAGTGGGAGTCTGGGTGACACAGGCTGGCCAGGTGGGAGTCTGGGTGACACAGGCTGCCCAGGTGGGAGTCTGGGTGACACAGGCTGGCCAGGTGGGAGTCTGGGTGATACAGGATGGCCAGGTGGGAGTCTGGGTGACATAGGCTGGCCAGGTGGGAGTCTGGGTGATACAGGATGGCCAGGTGGGAGTCTGGGTGACACAGGCTGAACCAGGTGGGAGTCTGGGTGATACAGGATGGCCAGGTGGGAGTCTAGGTGGTACAGGCTGGCCCAGGTAGGAGTCTGGGTGGTACAGGCTGGCCCAGGTAGGAGTCTGGGTGGTACAGGCTGGCCAGGTGGGAGTCTGGGTGACACAGGCTGGCCAGGTGGGAGTCTGGGTGACACAGGCTGAACCAGGTGGGAGTCTGGGTGATACAGGATGGCCAGGTGGGAGTCTAGGTGGTACAGGCTGGCCCAGGTAGGAGTCTGGGTGGCACAGGCTGGCCCAGGTAGGAGTCTGGGTGGTACAGGCTGGCCAGGTGGGAGTCTGGGTGACACAGGCTGGCCAGGTGGGAGTCTGGGTGACACAGGCTGAACCAGGTGGGAGTCTGGGTGATACAGGATGGCCAGGTGGGAGTCTGGGTGACACAGGCTGGCCCAGGTGGGAGTCTGGGTGACACAGGCTGGCCCGGGTGGGAGTCTGGGTAACACAGACTGACCCAGGTGGGAGTCTGGGTGATACAGGATGGCCAGGTGGGAGTCTGGGTGACACAGGCTAGCCAGGTGGGAGTCTGGATGACACAGGCTGGCCCAGGTGGGAGTCTGGGTGACACAGGCTGGCCCGGGTGGGAGTCTGGGTAACACAGACTGACCCAGGTGGGAGTCTGGGTGAAACAGGATGGCCAGGTGGGAGTCTGGGTGACATAGGCTGGCCAGGTGGGAGTCTGGGTGACACAGGCTGGCCAGGTGGGAGTCTGGGTGACACAGGCTGAACCAGGTGGGAGTCTGGGTGATACAGGATGGCCAGGTGGGAGTCTAGGTGGTACAGGCTGGCCCAGGTAGGAGTCTGGGTGGTACAGGCTGGCCCAGGTAGGAGTCTGGGTAACACAGACTGACCCAGGTGGGAGTCTGGGTGAAATAGACTGGCCACTTGGGAGTCTGGGTGACACAGGCTGGCCCAGGTAGGAGTCTGGGTAACACAGACTGACCCAGGTGGGAGTCTGGGTGACACAGGCTGACCCAGGTGGTGTTTCTCTGAGCCTCTCCTCAGGAGCCACATGCCAAGGAAGGGACTCAGGTGAAACTGTATCTGGTTGCCAAGGTGAAGCAATGGAGACAGAGATGTCAGTTTGCTGTCTCACCTGGTGCTGGCTTCAAACAATCAATCATGTGGGAAAGCAAGCAGCAGGCCCTTGGGACAGGCTCCCAGGCAGCTGCCCCATCTTACCAGGGGAAGGTGGAGCCGCCCTGGGCTCCCAGCAGCCACCTCTCTGTTGGGGATGGCACTGGGGCACGGTGACACCCTGGGCAGGGACACGGCTGCAGCACCGTGTTGGCACCCAGGGGACACACAGGTACATGGGAAGTGGGGACTTGAGCACAGAGACGCTCCCCATGGGCCAGGGGACCTTGTCTGGAGTCCCCAGCTGACATGTGTCAGGCCTCAGAGGAGCTGGGACAGCATAATGGTTCTGCAAACAGACTCTTCTGCCTGAGGCTCTGAGGCCCCGGGTTCAATCCCCAGCACCACCAGCACCCAGAACTCAGAAGGACTCTGGAATAAAAATAAAGAGAGAGTGAGAGGGAGAGGGAGAGGGAGGGGGAGGGGGAGGGGAGGAGGGAGAGAAAGAGAGGGAGAGAGAGAGGAAAAGGGAGAGGGAGAAGGAGAGGAAGAGGGAGAGGCCTGTTTGGAAGACTTCCAGGCCCCTTGGCTATGTCCCTGAGCTCTTTCTCTCTGTCTCTCTCTCCCTCCCTCCCTCTGTCTCTCCCTCCCTCCCTCTGTCTCTCTCTCCCTCCCTCCCTCCCTCTGTCTCTCTCTCCCTCCCTCCCTCTGTCTCTCTCTCCCTCCCTCCCTCTGTCTCTCTCTCCCTCCCTCCCTCTGTCTCTCCCTCCCTCCCTCTGTCTCTCCCTCCCTCCCTCTGTCTCTCCCTCCCTCCCTCTGTCTCTCTCTCCCTCCCTCCCTCTGTCTCTCTCTCCCTCCCTCCCTCTGTCTCTCCCTCCCTCCCTCTGTCTCTCTCTCCCTCCCTCTGTCTCTCTCTCCCTCTCTCTCTCTCCCTCCCTCCCTCTGGCTCTCTCTCTCCCTCCCTCCCTCTGTCTCTCTCTCTCTCTCTCTCTCTCCCTCTCCCTCTCCCTCTCCCTCTCTCTCTCTCTCTGTCTCTCCCTCTCCCTCTCCCTCTCCCTCTCTCTCTCTCTCTCCCCCTCTCTCTTCCCCCCTCTCTCTCTCCCCTCCAACTGCACTTCTGCATGATTTATTTCTGTCTCATCAAGTAACAGAGGAAGAGTGGGAATCAGAGACCCATTGCGCCTGTCCCCTTGTGATCAGGCCAGGAAGGCTTTGACTCCCGGGCCTCCTCCTGATGTGGGGACAGCCTCAGACATGGGGTGGGGGACAGCTAGTGTCCTCCCCCCCCCTCGTGGTCTTTCAAGGTTAGTCATGTGGTGCAGGTGACTCTGTTACGAGGGGTCCGCAGCCCCAAGCCTCATTGAATGTCTCTGCACGTGTGTTTCATCTCCACTCTGAGGCTGGTGCCCTGCCGCCCACGCCCCCAACATCCATAAAGAGCCCCTCTCGGGGCGCTACGCTGACTCCCTCCCACTGCCACCTGGGTGTTTTATGCGCCTCCACCAACCCATGAAGGCGGCAGTAAAGGCCTGGGTCCCCCGGGCTGGGGGCTAGAGGACACCCCGAGAGCAGCCTTAATTACAGGCCATCAAGACGGGACCTTCAGCAAAGTCAGGCGTCTGGGGCTGGGCATCTCCTGGTTGGCCTGGGGGGCGGGGGGTGGGGGCGGCGAGGGGACCTTCAGCAAAGTCAGGCGCAGGGGGCGGGGGGCACACCCAGACCTTCCTGCAGCTGCCCTGCCCGGGCTCGTCAGTGGGGGGCTTCCACGCGTCACAGGTGACCTGTGTGGGTTTGACCCAGTGACTCTCCTTTCCTTCCCAGGGGACACAAGACCAGCAGGCCTGAGAGACCCCACCAGCGCAGAGGGACTAAGTGACAGCTCATGACAGGTGATGGTCCCATCCGCCTGGAATGACTCAGCCTGCGGCATCCACCACCTGTCCCCCCAGCCCCCGGGCCCCCCGGGCCCCCAGCCTGGATCCCCAGAGATAACCCAGCTAGCAATGAAAAACAGAGCGAAATGTTGTCCAGAAACTGTGTCTGGGGGTGGGGAGGACAGTGTCCTGAGACAGTGGCGCACCTGATTGAGTGCACATATTACAATGTGCAAGGGCCCGGGTTCAAGCCCCTGGTCCCCACCTGCAGGCGGGAAGCTTCATAAATGGTGAGGCAGGGCTGCCGGTGTCTGTCTCCCTCCCTCTCTACCTCCCCGTCCTCTTTTAATTCCTTTCTTTCTTATCCAATAAAAGTAGAAAGGGGGGCCTGGAGGTGGCACACCAGGTTAAGCGCACAGTACTAAGGACAGGGCCCATGCAAGGACCCAGGTTCAAGCCTGTCCTGTTCAATAAAATGAGGAAAATGGACTGAGCAAATAGTGACCTCCAGTGATAATCCTGGTGGCAAAAAAAAGGAGGAGGAGGAAGAGGAGAAGGAGAAGGAGAAAGAGGAGGAGAAGGAGAAGAGGGAGAGCAGGAGGAGGAGGGAGAGAAGAAGGAAGGAGAGGAGGAGGAGAGAGAGGAGGAGGAGGAGAGAGAGGAGGAGGAGGAGGAGCAGGAGGAGGCTGGACAAACTGGGGGGTGAGCAGAATGCAGGGGGCGTGCAGGCGGGAGTGCAGGCGGGGGTGGGGAGCCTGTCTGCTGATCTGAGGAAGCTCCCGGGTGACTCTAGGGGCTGCCCCCCCAGGGGTCCCCCAGCCCCTCCTGTCCCCTTATCAGGTGGCAGAGAGAAGGAGTGTCAGTGAAGTTCCGATGGGCTCATCCTGCCTGTCAGCAGCTTGGAGAGGGAGGCAGCTGTCACCTCACCTCAGGGACAGCCCAGAGAGGCAGCGCCCTTAACCCTGCGAGCGCCACAGGAGCCAGGTGACAGAGACCCAGGGCCTGACGTCCCTCTGAGAGCGAGGCTGTGGACATAGGGAGCCTGGCTGGCAGAGCAGCTCAGCTGGGCAGGGCCCACCAGCCTCGAACCCGGCCCATGGCTTTGAAAAAAAAAATCATGCAGGAGTGAGGCTGTCGCTTCACACACACACACACACACACAAGCCAAATTAAATAAATTTACAAAAGAAAGTTTAAAGACACACTCAAAAAATGAATCAAAAATGTTTATTATCTTAATTTATTTATTGGCTAGACACAGCCAGAAATGGAGAGGGAGAATCAGAGAGACAAAGAGACAGCTGCAGCCCTACTTCATCACTCGCAAAGCTTCCCCCCTGCGGGTGGGAACCGGGGGCTCAAACCCGGGTTGTTGCACACTGTCAGGAGCGCTCAACCAGGTGCGCCACCACCCAGCCCCAAGAAGGAATTTTGAAATGCTCTGCTACGCGGTATTAATGTGGGGACAGGCAGGATAGCGGCTGGGTAGATGGCAAGCAGGCAGCGGCTGAGAGGTGTGGTGGGCAGACACATCTGTCTCCACGGCCTGTGTGTCTATGGACCTGGACCGGTAGTGATGCAGCCTGCAGTGTAAGCACATTCAGGTCGCGTGTGCAGGGCCTGAGCACTGAGGTCTCTCTCCCACCTGCGCCCGGACCCCGGGTGAGGGGTGGGTGGCCCCTGGGCCAGGGTGGGCCCTGCAAGGCCCAGTGCCCTGAGATGCCCACTTCAGACGTTCAGGCCATGAGGGAGGTCCCTGGAGCCTTTGTCCCCACACCCTCCACACGGCCTCCTAGAGCCTCCCCCAGTGACCGCCCACTGTCCTCAGCTGACTACTAGGACACCCGATCCCACCCTCAAGCTAAAGGCTGGACAGAGGCCCCGGCCTGGGACAGGCATCCAGGGACTGGCAGAAGGGACAGAGGCAGACAGAGGAGGGGACGTGTCAGGAGGACAGGGCCGCCCCACCCCTGCAGACACCGGAATCCCAGGTGTGAGGGTGCCGGGTGGCCGGACACCTCATCTTTAGAGACAGTGAAGATGTCTCTCGTCACCTCAGCCACCGCGGGATAGGAAAGGAGCCCCACACAGTCCTGAGGTGGGGCCATGATGTCAGCAGAGTGGCCACAGGCCTGGGTGGGTGTGTCACTGGGCACCCTGTGACAGGCGGGAGGGACAGAGATAAGGGCTGAGGCAGCTGCAGGGCACCTCCCCACCCAGTGGCCGGGGGTCTCTGTCCTCAGGGGGGCCTCCTGCTTGGGGGATGGGGGTGGGGGTCAGGTATGGGGGGCTGTGCAGGGCTGTGGGGTGTGGGAATGGGGGCTGTGCAGGAGTGCTGGTGTGTGGGAGTGGAGGCTGTGCACCCTCAGATGCAGACACTCTTCTCCCCTGCCATGACTCAGCCTCCAGATGCCAGTGGACCCGTGTCCCCTCCCTGCACACCAGGAGCTCCTTGAGGTGCAGCCTTTCTGAGGGGAACCCGGGACACTCTGAGGGGCCACCACAGCCTCTCTGAGCTACCGGGCGCCTCCCTGCAGATGGCAGAAGGAGAATCCCAGCCCCCAGGCCTCAGTCCCTCAGCCCCTGAGACCCCCAGCTCCCAGCCCCCAGCCCCAGCCCCCGCTCCCCGGGGACTCCTGACCTAGCCCCTGCCTGGGTACATAATGATTCCGCCTGTTCCAGCAGAGAGCGGAAGAAAGTTGGGTTCAAGTGCAAATTAATTTCAGATTATCACAACAAAGGCGTTCTCCTCCTCACTCAGCACTAAACACTCCTGGGGAGCCCCCTCCCCAGCCCCACAACAAAGGCCTCTCAGCTCTAATTGCACTAATGAGCCCAGGCCTAACGGCCAGGCAGGCGTGAGGCTGAGCTGGGGGCCGGCTGGGGTGGGGAGGTGAGTGGGGGGCCGGCTGGGGTGGGGAGCAGGTTGGGGGGAGTGTGGGATGTGCCTGGGGAGGAGCAGGGGGCCTTCTGTCCATCACCCCACAACCCAGCTTCTGCCGGACGGGCCTATGCTGTCAGCAGCCTGATGTGGGGCGGGGGGGGGGGGGGGGGGGCTGTGGGCTGGACGGTGTGTGTGTGTGGGGGGGTCCTGGGGTCTTCACAGACGCCACAGCCCACAGCAGAAGCTCGGGGTGGGAGCTGGCCCAGGGGCTGGGGTGGGGGCAGGCCGGGCCGCAGGTCAGCCCCCCACATTCGGGGTGGGGGTGAGCCCGGAGCAGACCCAGAGACCCCCTCCCTGAGAGGGTGGGCACCCACTCTGTTCTCCCCCTCCCACAGAAATCAGGGTCCCTGCCCCCCCCTCAGACCCCTGACTTCTGTCTCCAAGAGCTTCTGCCAGGCCAGAGCTGGGGGGGAGGGGACACGGGTCCACTGAGGGGCTCCTCCCACTGGGTACTCGGGCCTTTGGGGACAGTGGCGCTGTGCCCCCACCCTGTCTGCTCCGCTGGAACCCCCAGGACGTGGGCGGTGAAGGAAACACACCCGCAGAGGGGCCCACCCCTGGGACCCAGCCCCACCCAGCAGGGATGGGACTCTGGGAGGAGCACCCCAGGGCTGGGGTCTGAGCCTGCTGGGGCTGTGTCCGCCCAGTTCTTCTTCTTCTAGCGTTTGCCCTTCTTCCGTAGCCAGTCAACAGCGTCAGGTTGAGCCTGATGTCAAGTTTCGAGACCTCCTTTGAATCCGGAGAGGTGGCCGTCGTTGACTATGTGGGTCATAGTCTGTCTGGAGCCGCAGGGGCAGTTCGGGTCGTCTCTGGCTCCCCAGCAATGGAACATAGCGGCGCACCGGCCATGGCCTGTTCGATAGCGATTGAGGAGGGCCCAATCATAACGTGCTAGGCCAAAGCCGGGTTGATGCTCGCAGGGGTCTGTGATGAGGTGTTTGTTCTTGACCTCAGCTGACTGCCAGCTCTGTTTCCAAGAGTCTGGAACAGACTTGTCCCGACTGATGAAGGCTTGTCCTTGGAGCAGGCCACCACCCTACAGCGGATGCCCCTGGACCAGGGGGACAGCTCTGACTCTAGTCCAGGGCATGGGCGCGTCCTCCCTGCGCTGTGGGGTCTGAACCTGCAGCCTGGCGCCTTGGCAGCCACTCTGTGCTCTGAGGCAGCCTCCTCTGGCCCTGGCCACCCAGCCCCTCTAGGCCGGCTCTCGGCAGTGAGGGGCACAGGCTGGACCAAGTGAGGTCCCGGGCCCTGGCCACCCCGAGTCCCCCACCCAGAGGACCTGGGGACTCCCCCCAGCCGTGAGGCCCAGGATGAGCGTGAAGGGTGTCTCCTGTGTGTTGGGGGGGGTAACCAGAGCCAGGCTGGGGGGGGGGGGTGTCCGGGAGGAAGTCCAGCCTGTGATTAATGGCCGAGTGGGGCTGTCAGGGCTGTGCGGCCTGGCCATCTGTCTCTGTTTAAGCTCACACCCCAGCCGGCCCTCAGCTCCCCACTCCCTGTGCTCAGGGCTGGCTGGAGGTTCCCCACCCCCTGGAAAAAAACTGTCTGTGAGCAGGCTTAGCCCCCTGAGGTGAACTCAGCGCCAGGCAGGGCCAGCACCCCAGACCCCTGAGGCCCCGGGCAGACCTTGGGGGGAGGGGTAGCAGGTGGACCTCTGGGGGGGGCGGAGGCTGAGAGCCAGAGGTCCCACCTTCGGGCAGGACCCCAGCAAGCCTGCCCCCTCTGACAGCTGCCATGGGGACTGTCACCCAGGACGGAGCTGACCAGCGGTGCAGGGCCAAACTCCTTGAACCCCAACTCTGCACAGAGGCGGTGAGAGGGGGCATGAGGTGAGGTGTCTTTCCCCTCCGGATCCCCCGCAGTCCAGAACCCCCCGAGACAGCTCAGCCAGGCAGGAGGGAGACTGGGCTTCCTGCCAGACCCCAGCCCACCAGTGGACAGGCCAGTGCAGTGCTGTCTCTGTCTCTGTCTCTCCATCTCTCCGTCTGTCTCTGCCCTTCTCTTTCTAGCTTGAAAAAAACAACCTGCAGGGGGGTGTGGGTCTACCTGCCAACACCCATGTCCAGTGGAAAAGCAGTTACAGAAGCCAGAACTCCCATCTTCTGCTCCCCATAAAGAATCTGGGTCCAGGCTCCCAGAGGGGAGAAATGTCAGGGGAAGATGCCCAGGGGGCTCTGAACCCCAACTCCATCAGGACCCGGAGAGAGAAGAGGACAAAGAAAGGATACTCAGAGTAACAGGTGTGGGTGTGACTTAGAAAGGAAGGGACAGCAGAGCCATAGAACAAATAGACAGATAAATATAAATATTGATAGAGGGGAGGAGGAAGAAACAGCTCTTGAGGGTCTATACCTCCGGGATGTTGGTGAGGGAATACTACTCAGCTGGGAACAGGGTGGACTCTCCCTTCTGCTCCGGTGGGTGTCCCTGGAGGCTATGGCCCCGGGGAAGTGAGCGAGAGCATGGGCGCCAGGTGGGCTCACTCACAGCTGGGGCGGGGCCCCGCGGGGCCAGGACAGAGAGTGGGACCAGCCGGGACCATTGCTTCAGGGAAGGTGGGGGGGCTGGAGACCCTCCCTCCCTGGTTTCTGGCTTTCTTCCCAACCCCGTTTCCTTCCTTTCCCCCTTTTTTTTTAATTTTTCTTTTTTTTAGGCTGCTGCTTAGTATTTATTTTAATTTTTATTTTTCTGATTTGTGATTAACAGAGGGTCACGGTATGGCCGGCTGACGGGGACTAGCTCCAGCCCACACCCGCCACCAGCGCCCTGAGTCCCCACCTCCCAGAGTTCTCACAAGTGCCAGAGACAGTTTGCTGCCTTCTATTTTTTTTTTTTTAGGTCCATGTGTGTTCATTTTATAGATTCCACATATGAGTGAAACCACCTGGCAGTGTTTCCCATCTCTTCCCTTATCTCACTAAGCAGCATCCCTCCAGCTCCATCCAGTTAGTCCCAAAGGTCACAAGACCATCTTTTTGACAGCAGAGTAGTATTCCATGAGCCTATACACCACGGCTTCTTTATCCAGTCCTCTGACGATGGGCGTCCAGGCTGTGTCCACTCTGGCCGTTGTGAAGGACGCAGCTGTGAGCGCGGGGCCACGTGTGTCCCTTCTAGTCAGCGTTGGAGTGTCCACTGGATAAAAGCTGAGGGTGAGAAGCCCTTATTTCTTGATAAGGAGCCTTTGCTGTCTCCGTGTATGTCCATCACTAACAAATAAATAAACACGTTCTTCTTTTTTTTAAAGAAAGGAAGCCGATAACATCTCCGTCTCCGTAGCACACTTGGCTGCAGTCGGGAAGCAAATGGACCTGTAGTCGGCTCACAAATCCAGGAGGGCTGCAGGGAGAAGTGGGCCCAGTTCCCAGCAGGCACTGGGAGGTGTCCTTTCTCACCCAAGTCCCAAACCCCTGTGGGCTCAGCTTCCGGCAGGCGCTCTGCCTGGGCCCAGGGCTCTGGCTCCCCCCGCAGCTCGGGGCCACCCAGGGGACCCCCTGACTCTGCCCTGCCAACCTCATGGGACAACAGCCTTCTGTCTTCCTTTTTATTTTTTTTAAATTTATTTATTTATTCCCATTTATTGCCCTTGTTGCTTTATTGTTGTAATTGTTATAGTTGTCGTCATTGTTGGACAGGACAGAGAGAAATGGAGAGAGGAGGGGAAGACAGAGAGGGGGAGAGAAAGACAGACACCTGCAGACCTGCTACACCGCCTGTGAAGCGACTCCCCTGCAGGTGGAGAGCCGGGGGCTCGAACCAGGATCCTTATGCCAGTTCTTGCACTTTGTGCCACCTGCGCTTAAGCCGCTGCGCCATCACCCAACTCCCCAGCCTCTGTTTTCTAGTATTTATTGATTCATTTGATTTGGAGGCACAGAGAGAAATTGAGAGGGGAGGGGCAGAGAGAGAGAGAGACAGACGGACACACCTGTAGCCCTGCTCCACCACTCATGAATCCTCCCTTCCGCAGATGGGGACCGGGGGCTCGAACCGGGTCCTCACACCTGGTACCATGTACTCAAACCCGCCCGCCTCTGTCCATTTGCTTTCTGACCAGAGCCTGGCTGCTTCTGGTGAAGTCTCTGAAATGAGGCAGGAAAGTGTGTTGCACCACTGTGCTACCCCACCTCCCCGACGTGCTTAAACACCGGTGTCCTGAGACGCCTGTGCTGCAGAAGCTTCCAGGGTGCAGGTGAGAAGGCCTGGGCGTCCTCCTCGTGGCCTTCCCACTGAGAGATTTCTCCTGAAGGCCCCACGGGGGCCTGAGCCTGTGGCCTCTCCCTTCTCCTCCTCCTCCCCCTGCAGCCTGACGAGTGTAACTGGCTGACTGGACTTGTCCTGGTGTCCTCTGTCCTCCTCCTCCAGGTCAGTGCTAACTGCCGGTCTTTCTCCTTCTCACCAGTGCTGCCAAGTGGCTTTGGGGCCACGGCGGTTCAGTGGCCGCACTTGCTGGCGGTCCCGTGACGAGGCCAGATGCTGCTGGGAGCAAGGCCCCCACACAGGCCTGGTGAGCAGCTGAGTCAGCAGGACGGGGACGGGGCGGGGGACAGCGGGATGGACACCTCCACCACCCCCACCTCCCGCAGCCTCTCCTGGGTGCCCCGTTGGGCAGCAACCAGGCGGAGGGGGTGCAGGTGTGACTGGGGGGACATGCGGGCCTGTTTGCAGAGCTGGGCTGGAGCACTGGGCCCCTCTGGCGTCCAGCCGGCCCGTCCACCTCAGCAACCTGCCCCCCCTGGCCTGCACTGTCCCTGAGCAAACAGCCCCCCCCCCGCAGGAGCCCCCAGCTCTCCTCAGGAGCCAGGAGCTAGCACGCATGGGCACTAGGGGACTGGGTGCTGGGGGCCTGGGTGCTGGGGGGCTGGGTGCTGGGGGATGGGTGCTGGAGGGTCGGGACACTGGGGGACGGGGTGCTGGGGACTGGGTGCTGGGGGGTGGGTGCTGGGGGACTGGGGGGTTGGAGGACGGGGTGCTGGGGGACTGGGGACTGGAGGGTTGGGACACTGGGGGACGGGGCTCTAGGGGACAGGGTACTGGGGGACTGGGGGGTTGGAGGACGTGGTGCTGCAGGACGGGGTGCTGGGGGACAGGTGCTGGGGGACAGGGTGCTGGGGCTGGGGAGGGGGTGTGGGGGGATGGGGTGCTGGGGAACAGGATGCTGGGGGATGGGGTGTGGGGGCTGGGGGATAGGGTGTGGGGACTGGGGGACAGGGTATGGTGGCTGGGGGAGGGGATGTGGGGGGACGGGGTGTGGGGACTGGGCGACAGGGTGTGGGTGCTGGGGACAGGGTGTGGGGGCTAGGGGACAGGGGTGTGGGTGCTGGGGGAGGGGGTGTGGGGCCTGGGGACGGGGTGTGGGGGCTGGGGGACTAGGTGTGGGGGATGGGGGATGGGGTGTGGGGGCTAGAACATGCAGGGGTGCTGGGGTCCCAGGCCAACAGGGTGCTCTTAGCCCTGGGAATTGTCACAGGACCTGAGCAGAGGAGCCGCCAGGGTTGGGGGTCAGCCAGGGGCAGTGTCCACCCGGCTCTGCAGGGACCAAGGGCCCAGTGTGGTTGCTCAGGCGAGACAGGCCTGGGTCCCGAACTGCACAGGAGGGAATAGGAGCTGAGCAAGCAGAGGTGGGTGCAGGGGGAGAGGGGGAGCAAGGATCAGAGGAGCAGGGAGAGCAGGGGAGCAGGGGGGCAGAGTGGCAGGGGGAGCAGGGGAGCAGGGAGAGCAGGGAGCAGGGGGGCAGGGAGAGCAGGGGAGCAGGGAGAGCAGGGAGCAGGGGGAGCAGGAGAGCAGGGGAGCAGGAGAGCAGGGGAGCAGGGGAGAGGCAGGGGAGAGGCAGGGGAGCAGGGGAGAGGCAGGGGAGAGGCAGGGGAGAGGCAGGGGAGCAGGGGGAGCAGGAGAGCAGGGGAGCAGGGGAGAGGCAGGAGAGAGGCAGGGGAGCAGGGGAGAGGCAGGGGAGAGGCAGGGGAGCAAGGGGAGCAGGGGAGAGGCAGGGGAGCAGGGGGAGCAGGGGAGCAGGGGGGCAGGGGAGAGGCAGGGGAGCAGGGGAGAGGCAGGGGAGAGGCAGGGGAGCAAGGGGAGCAGGGGAGAGGCAGGGGAGCAGGGGGAGCAGGGGAGCAGGGGAGAGGCAGGAGGAGGCAGGGGAGAGGCAGGGGAGCAGGGGAGCAGGGGGGCAGGGGGGCAGGGGGAGCAGGGGAGAGGCAGGGGAGCAGGGGGAGCAGGGGAGCAGGGGGGCAGGGGAGAAGCAGGGGAGCAGGCCTGTTGCACAGTGAGATGGACAGTGAGAGCCCACCCCTCCCAGAGTCCTTGACTTTGGGGCCAGACACCAAAGCCAGTCCACGTTCTGCCTGCTGTTTCCCCTTCTGCTCTGATGTCTCCACTTCTGTCCATGAGTGAGATCAGCCCATCTTCATCCTGCTCTCTCTGGCTGATCTCACTTCCCAGGATTCCTTCCAGCTCCATCCAAGAGGAGGGGAAGACAGTGACTCCATCCTTCTTCATAGCTGAGTAGTATTCCACTGTGTGTCTAGACCACAATTTGCTCAGCCACTCATCTGCTGTTGGACACTGGGTTGCTTCCAGGTTTTGGCTGTTACAAACTGTGCTGCTGTGAACACAGGTGAGCACACAGATCTTTCTGGATGGGTGAGTTGGGTTCCTTAGGATCTGTCCCAGGAGAGGAATTGCAGGGCCACAGGGCAGGTCCCCTTGCAGCCTTCTGAGAGTCTGCAGACTGCTCTGCACAGGGGCTGGACCCCTGACGTTCGCAGCAGCAGTGAGGAGGCTCCTGTCCCCACAGCCTTTGCAGCGTGTTGTCTCATGCTCCTGCTGTGTGACGTCTCGCAGGGCCACTCCTCAGTCTCGTGTCCACAGGCACACGGCCACATCTGGGGCTCCCACGCGGACAAGCTGGGGCACCGGGGCTCCACCCTGCTGCCAGGAGCTGAGCATCCCGCACTCTGACGTCCGGCCAGATGGCAGCAATCAGGAAGATGGGCCCCGTTTTCCCCCGAGAGAGAGAAGGAGAGAGGGAGAGAGAGAGGATTAAATGGCGGCATAAATCCCAGGGCTCCAGGGAGCTTTGAATCACTGTTGACTTCACTCTCTTGCTTCCCTTTTTTTTTTTTTTCGAGTCTGTGTTTCCACAATCAGACCCAACCCTTGGACGCCAGGTAGCTATCAGTTCTTACTTCTTATTTATTTCTTACTGGACAGGCTGACACGAGTGGGAGGGCGCAGAAAGAAAAGAAAAGGCAGAGGCCTGCTTCCAGAGGGCCCTCCCTCCCGGGCCGGCTGGCGGGGTGTTCAAATCCCCACCACAGCCGCCCCCGTGACCTCTGCTGCTGCAGCAAACAGCTGGGGGGAGAAAGGGAGAGAGAGGCCGCACCCACCGGGGCACAGCTGCCAGTGCCAGAAGTTGCTGTTTGGTGCAGACCTGATCCTGTGTCCTCTGGGTGCTTTGTGGGCTGGGGGATTAATGGAGCCGCCATTAGTCAGCTTGAGGAGAGAGACGGCCAGGGAGGGGTCCTTAGGGACACGGGAACCCCTGCACCCCTGAGGGACCCGTCTTTCCTAAAGCAGACCGCCCAGCTTCCTTCCACCCTGAGACCCCTAATTTCTGTTATTTATTTATTTATGTATTTATTTATTTTCCCTGTTGTTGCCCTTGTGTTTTTTTGTTGCTTGTTGTTGTTATTGATGTCGTCATTGTTGGACAGGACAGAGAGAAATGGAGAGAGGAGAGGAAGACAGAGAGGGGGAGAGAAAGACAGACACCTGCAGACCTGCTTCAGGCCTGTGAAGCAACGCCCCTGCAGGTGGGGAGCTGGGGGCTCGAACCGGGATCCTTAACTCCGGTCCCTGCACTTTGCGCCACCTGCACTTAACCCTCTGCACTTAATGACGTCATCAATAACAACTGCAACAATAAAATAACAAGGGCAACAAACGGGAATAAATAAATAAAGACATTTAGAAATGTAAGACAGATTTAAAACTTATTTAATGTATTGACAGAATGTGTCTGAAACTGAGCAAATAGTTTCAGAAAAGATTTCTTGCACACAGGAAATGCACAGGTGTTCTGGGCCCAGGGTCCACGCAGGCTGCCCTGAATAGGTGAGCAGAACCACCAGGTCTGGCCGGCAGCACCCCATCCTGGGGGACCCCAAATGTCTTTGTCATTCTGCTCGAGACACAGCTAACACAGCACCTCTCAGGAAACGTCTGGTATCTTGAAAAGCTAGTGTGATGTTCAGCTGTTGCTTCAAATAAAGACTTTTTAACCCCCATGAATTCAACAAACTACAGAAAAAGGCAAGTCCTTTAAAATGACCTAGCCAAACAGACATGTGGATAGAATAGACTCTTTTCTTTTTAATGTTTTGTTGTCTTTATTTATTGGACAGACAGAGAGAAACTGAGAGAGGTGGGACAGAGGGGGAGAGACAGAGAGACACCTGCAGCCCTCCTTCACCACTCGTGAAGCTTTCCCTCTGCAGGTGGGGACCAGAGGCTTGAACCCTGGTCCTTGCACATTGTAACGTGTGTGCTCAACCAGGTGCTCCACCACCCGGCCCCTGATGTCTCTCTGTCTCTATCCAATAAACACATAAAACATTTCCAGAGAAAGAAAGGAATCCCCACTCTGATAGAAACATGTCACAGGGTAAAATCTCAACGTGCTTCCTGATTTAAAGTTTGTGCTAAGTTCAGGCCTGACCCAGAACTGTGTCTCTTGGAGTCTCATCCATGGAGAAAGCGTTTGGCGTGCACATTAATGGAGCGTCCCGCGATATTAATAGGCACCATGGAAAAGGGTTCATGGCCACGTGACCCAGTGGCCCAGCACTGACCGCCTCAGACCGTGACCTACATCAGCCTGTGTTTCAAGGACCCTGGGCACTGCCTCACCCCCAGCCCGGCCCCGGCAGTCAGATGCCCAGCTGAGACGTCTCTGCATGCCTCTCTTTTATTATCTTTTTTTTACTTTATTTAATACTGGATAGAGAGAGAGAGATAAACTGAAAGGAGAGAGGAAGAGAGGGAGGGAGAGAGACCCACCTGCAGGAGGAGGAGGAGGCTTCACAAGCTGTTTCTCTTCCTCTCTGTCTCCCCCTTCCCTTTTGATTTCTAGCTGTCTCTATCCAATAATAAATAAATAGTGAATAAATAAATAAATGGGTCAGGTGGTTAAGCACCTGGTTAAACACTCATATCACAGGGCACAAAGACCCAGGTTCGAGCCCCCGGTCCCCACCTGCAAGGGGGAAGCCTCACGAGTGGTGAAGCAGGGCTGCAGGGGTCTCTCTGTCTCTCTCCCTCTCTGTCTCCCCCCTCAATTTCTCTCTGTCCTGCCCAATAAACATGAGCGAGTAAATAAAAGCCACACAGACGCATTGCAGTTGCACCCTGGACAACTGTGAAATGAATCAGTGAGGTGAGGCCGGGGCACCCGGCCGCTGGACCCACCCTCACTGGTGAGCTGCCCGGCCCCTCGATCACTGAGGGTCTCAGACCTGCGCCCACCATGGACACGGCAGCCCATGCCCAGATCAAAGAATTAATTGAGCACAGCAGTAAAGAATGATTTCAGGAACCTTCCAAGAGAGATAGCTAACTCCAGGTGGTGAATCATGATGCCCCTCGGGCTGTTTATTCTCCAGCTGTCAGGACTGACCAGCACTCCCGTCCATCAATTCCCGTCCGGCCCATCCGCAGGGGGCAACCGGCTGAGCCTACGGTCAGCTCCGACAGGCGACAGGCGCTTGCTAGGTCTGTCCCATCGCCTTGGGCCCTGGGCGGCTGGAGCACTGCGTGAGGAGGAGGCTGCAGCCCCCACCCCAAGCCAGGGGTTCTGACGGGCCTAGTCCTCCAGCACTGTCCCCAAGAGGCTGCGTCCGGCCTTGGGCCGAGCTCTGGTGGCCGGAGACTTCCGGGATGTCTCTGCTACGCCTGCTGCCACTCCACCGCTCCCGGTGGCCATTTTTTCTTTCTTTCTTTTTTATTTTATTTGACAGGACAGAGAATGTGAGGAGAGGGGGAGAGAGACAGGGAGAGAGACAGAGAGACATCCTCACAGGGGTGGAGTGGTCTCACTGTTGTCTGTCTTTGCGTTTCTCTGACCACCGCAGACTTGGAGCATTCTCCTTTCCGCGTGTCCCTTGGCCTTTTGCGTCTTTACTCTGGTGAAGATTCTGCTCAGTTCTCTCCACATTTTTGGATGGGCCGTTGGCTGACTTTGGCGAGCTTTTGACCAAAGAGCCTGGCTGCTGAGCCTAGCAGGGCTCACCCACCTGGTGGGTCAGGGTCGAGGGGTGGGGGTGACAGGCACCTGAGAGAAGACGGTCCCTGAAGGAGCAGCTGCCGCCTCCTCCTTGCTGGCGTCCGGAAACCCAGCTCCCCCAGCTTGCGAAAGCATTTCTTGACTTTAAGAAAAGAGAAATGGGGGCCAGGTGGCGGCACTCCTGGTTGAGCACACACATTACAGCACACGAAGACCTGGGTTTGAGCCTCGGGTCCCCACCTGCAAGGGAAGCTTCAGGAACGGTGGAGCAGGGCTGCAGGTCTCTCTGTCTGTCTGTCTCCCTCTTCCCTCTCATTTTCTCTCTGTCCTGTCAAATGAAATATTGAGGAATCAGAAAAACCATGATGCCTTTTGCATAGAAAACATATCAAGTGGTGAATTATAATGCGTAAGGACCCAGGTTCAAGTCCCTGGTCCCCACCTGCAAGGGGAAAGCTTCACGAGTGGTGAAGCAGGGCTGCCGGTGTCTCTCTCCCTCTCTATCTCCCCCTCCCCTCTCCATTTCTCTCTGTCTCTATCCAATAATAAATAAATAAAATTGTAATAAAAAGAAAAATATATCAAAATCTGTCATGGCTTCTCTAACAACCAAATAGAGAAGGGAGAGGAGGAAAAGAAAGGTGTTGGTTCACCAAGACTAGTGGGTAAGTAGAGTCACCAACAAGCCCTGAGATAGCCCTGGTGGGAGGGAGAGAAGGAAAGAAGGAAAGAAAGAAAGAAAGAAAGAAAGAAAGAAAGAAAGAAAGAAAGAAAGAAAGAGGAAGAAGGGACAAAGGGAGGGGAAGAGTAAAGGAAGGGAGAAAGAGAGAGAGGGAAAGAGAGGAAGAGAAATAGGGGGAAGGAAGGGAGGACGGGGAGGAGCAGACAGAGGGAGGAAGCTAGTCAGCATGTCGGGCTCCAGGAAGGCTCCTTGATTTTCAGCTGAGAGGGGCCAGGACCTGTGCGGGGACCCAGCCTGAGGAAGGAGCCCGGGAGGTGGCTCGCCAGGGAACAGGCATTCCTGAGGCCCCAGTGTTAATGACAGGATGGCCCTGCTCCTCTCTCTCTCTCTCTCTCCAAATCAGTCTTTGGAGGAACAGGAAGATGACTCATGGGTAAGGGGAACACCTTTTCATGGACATGAGCTGAGTTCACACCCCAGCACCACATGTACACGCCGCAGCACTATGGGGGAAGCTCTGTCCTGTGACGTCTCTCACCCTCTCTCTGTCTCTCCAGGTGAAATTCAAGGAATAAACAACAGTGAGATTGACATGCTCAGGGCTCCTCTGCTCTGGGCAAGAGATAAAAATAAAAAACAACGAAATAAATAAACCCATGTGTTAGGACAAAGAACAAAAACGGCATGAAGCCGCAGGGAGGCAGGGCACAGGGGCCCCAGACCCTAGGAAGAGACAGGAGCCGCAGTGAAGGATGGAACCCCCAGTCACTGAGACAGCTGAGGCTCCATGCCCCCTCCCCGGCCTCGCCCCACCCCCGGGGACCCACCCTCCCACCCGAGGGCCCTCAGGCTGACAGCCGCCCCCACCCCTGCCGTCAGCCAGCTGGCGGGGCCTGTCCTCTTCACGCCGTCAGCACTTCTGATGGACACAGGGTGGGGCGGGGGGGTCCCCAGGGCTGGTCCAGGGCCCAGCAGGCGTGTCCACCCTGGGTGGGGCGGGCGGGATTGACGGCTAGCGGATGCCCAGCTGACACCCAGCCACTGCCAGGGTGCCTCTGCCCCTGCCCGGGTACCGGGGGTGGGGGGAGGGAGGGCCAGGGCACTGGCAACGGGAGAGGGCGTCCGAGAGGGCGTCCGAGGGTCCCGGGTGGCGGATCCTCCATCAGCCGCCCCCACGCTCGCGGGGCACAGAGACGATCTCCCGCAGGCCTGCAGAGTACGGCCGTCCACCTCAGCTCTGAGACACTCAGAGGGCCCAGGTGGGGACAGCAGCCCGGCAGTGTCCACCGAGCTCAGGCCACGAGCCCGGCCAGCTGCCCCCCACACGGGAGACGAGGGCCCTCCTCTGCCCCCAGGGTCAGCCGCCGGGGGAGCCGATGGCCTCTGTGAACTGGACTTGCAGCCTGACCGTCTAGGACTGGCGGCTAAATGACAGAGGACAGGCCATTGTCCCTCCCTGCCACACTGCTGGCCACACAGTTTGTCCACACGGGCCGTCCACACGGGCTGGCCAGCTATGGACAATGCCCCCCAACAGCCGAGACTACAAGGACCCCAAGATGCAGACAAGCAGCAGGAAGGTGATGATTTTCAATTTATTTGGCCTCCAGGGTTACCCCCGGGGCTTAGTGCCAGAGCTACGAGTCCACTGCTCCTGGAGGCCATTAATTTCCCATTTTATTGGACAGGACAGAGAGAGATTGAGAGGAGAGAGATAGAGAGGGGGAGAGACAGAGAGACACTTGCAGCCCTGCTTCACTGCTCATGAAGCTTCCCCCCTGCAGGTGGGGACCAGGGTGTAGAACCCGGGTCCTTGTGCTCTGTGACGTGCACTGCACCAGCGCCTGGCCCTGTAAGTGTTCTTTCTCTAACTCTGGTTTATTTGTTAATTTTTTTAAAATTAGAGACAGAGAGAGGGAGAAGCAGAGAACGACCTTCAGCAAGCCGGGGTTGGGCTTGAGCCTGGATCTCGCTCTGGCAAAGCAGCTCTCGTCAGCTCAGCTGCCCCAGGTCTGAGTGTAGACAGGAGCCCGGGGCCTCACACAGGGGCTGCATTGCCAGTGGCATCTGAGTCTCTCCTGTGCTGTGGAGAGAGGAGAGAGGAGGAGGACAAAGAGAGGAGAGACCCCACAGCCTGCCCACCCTACATGGGCTCCCTAGGTGCTGTGCTGGGTGCTGAGAGAGGAGAGACCCACAGCCCTGCCCACCCTCCATGGGGCTCCCTGGGTGCTGTGCCTGGTGCTGAGAGAGGAGAGACCCCACCTCCCTGCCCACCCTCCATGGGCTCCCTGGGTGCTGTGCTGGTGCTGAGAGAGGAGAGACCCCACAGCCCTGCCCACCCTCCATGGGCTCCCTGGGTGCTGTGCTGGTGTTGAGAGAGGAGAGACCCCCACAGCCCTACCCACCCTCCATGGGGCTCCCTGGGTGCTGTGCAGGGTGCTGAGAGAGGAGAGACCCCACAGCCCTGCTCACCCTCCATAGGGCTCCCTGGGTGCTGTGCCTGGTGCTGAGAGAGGAGAGACCCACAGCCTGCCCACCCTCCATGGGCTCCCTGGATGCTGTGCAGGGCGCTGAGAGAGGAGAGACCCCACAGCCCTGCCCACCCTCCATGGGCTCCCTGGGTGCTGTGCAGGGTGCTGAGAGAGGAGAGACCCCACAGCCCTGTCCACCCTCCATGGGCTCCCTGGGTGTTGTGCCTGGTGCTGAGAGAGGAGAGACCCCACATCCCTGCCCACCCTCCATGGGCTCCCTGGGTGCTGTGCTGGTGCTGAGAGAGGAGAGACCCACAGCCCTGCCCACCCTCCATGGGGCTCCTTGGGTGCTGTGCATGGTGCTGAGAGAGGAGAGACCCCACAGTCCTGCCCACCCTCCATGGGCTCCCTGGGTGATGTGCAGGGTGCTGAGAGAGGAGAGACCCCACAGCCCTGCCCACCCTCCATGGGGCTCCCTGGGTGCTGTCCAGGGTGCTGAGAGAGGAGAGACCCCGCACAGCCTTGCCCACCCTCCATGGGCTCCCTGGGTGCTGTGCAGGGTGCTGAGAGAGGAGAGACCCCATAGCCCTGCCCACCCTCCATGGGCTCCCTGGGTGTTGTGCAGGGTGCTGAGAGAGGAGAGACCCCACAGCCCTGCGCACCCTCCATGGGGCTCCCTGGGTGCTGTGCAGGGTGCTGAGAGAGGAGAGACCCACAACCCTGCCCACCCTCCATGGGGCTCCTTGGGTGCTGTGCAGGTGTCTCTGTCTCTCTCCCTTTCTGTCCCCCCCCCTCAATTTTTCCCTGTTGTGTCCAATAAACTGAAAGAAATGGCCTCCAGGAGCAGTGGATTCGTGGTGCTGGCACCGAGCCCCAGCAATAACCCTGAAGGGTAAAGGGGGGGGAGGCTCCGGCCCCTGCCTGCCCCCTCGGCTCAAGGCTCAAGCACCCAGCATGCCGACACCAAAGGCTCTTTGGGAAGCAGGAGCCCCCGCCTGGGCCCCTAGTTCTTGAGGTAGCATCTCAGGGCCTCTGCGGCTGCGGCGGCTAATCCATTATTACAGGGCGCTGGGCCGCAGTAATTAGCTAATCACCCGCAGAAAGGACCGTGGCCCCGTAATCTGCCGGTAATTATGGTCTCGGGATCCCACCCGGCGCATCTGACCTTCAGCTCTCTGACCTGCTCTCATTAGCCCTCACATTCCCGTTGCCACCCAAGAAACCAGCCGTGACCGAGCGGGCCGGGCCCAGGCCCCCGATTTCTGCAGCAATTATCTCGCGTGTAGGGAGATTTAGCTGATTATCTGCACAATTTCACACAGTTTGATGTGATTCCCAGACACCGTGCAGGCCCCTTTCAGTCCTATCTTGAAGTGTGGCTGCGGGAACTGGCTGGGGAGGCTTGGCCGGGCAGGGGGGGTGTCCTGGAATCCCCAGCCTCCATGTCTCCCGGGGGGGGGGAGAGCATGGGACGGGTGTGGGCAGTGGGGGACCCAGCTCTGGGGTCCAGGAGCCAAAGTGCCCGGCCAAGCTCAGAAGAGACACTGCCTCTTGTGGGATGTGAGATAGGGGTTCAGAGCGGCTGCCAGGCCTGTGAGCTTAGACGTCCCCAAGCGGAACCTGTGTGGGGAGGGTCCCGGCGGCCGGCAGGTCTATCAGCCACGTCAGACATGCCACCCCATGCCCTGCAGTTAATGTACCTCAGGCTGAGGCTGTCTGAGTCCAGCTCTCTGCCCCACTGGAGTGGGCTTCTGGGCAGGGGTACTGAGCAGAGGTGTCCACTACCCTCACCTGCTGATGGGCAGGGGTACTGAGCATGGGTGTCTACTATCCTCATGAGCTGTCAGGCAAGAGTACTGAGCATGGGTGTCCACTACCCTCACCTGCTGGTGGGCAGGTCACAGGGTGCCTCGTGACAGCATCTAATGGGGCCACTCCCCACCACCAATGGGGTCTAGACTGACTCCTCCAGGGTGGAATCACAGAGAGAGACAGCCTAGTCCCTTCTGGGGAAGGCAGGACCCTCAGGGATGGAGAGAGAGAAGGAAGAAGGGAGGGAAGGAGGAGGGAAGGAAGGAAGAAAGGAGGTAGGGAGGGAGAGAGGAAGAAAGGAAGGAAAGAGGGGGGAGGGAGGGAGGGAAGGAAGGATGGAAAGGAAGGAAGGAAAGAGGGAAGGAAGGAAGGAAAGAGAGAGAAGAGAGGGAGGGAGGGAGGAAGGAAGGAAGGGGGAAGGGGAAGGGAGGACAGCCAGCAGAGCCAGGGGGCCCCAGAGCCCCCACCCGGGCTGTAGAGTCCCTGCATGAAGGTCTGGGGTCTCCCCAGATCCCACCCCAAGGACAGCAGAGCCCCCCAGCCCCCATCAAGGTCCCACAGCCCCACTGGCCTGAGCCCCGTCCCCTGAGGCCTGAGCAGGCCAGAACCCCAGGCCCAGTGGTACACGCGACTTCTCCTACAGCAAACACTGGGTCCTCGCGCCCGGTTCACACACGACTTCTCCTACAGCAAACACTGGGTCCTCGCGCCCGGTTCACACCTGACTTCTCCTACAGCAAACACTGGGTCCTCGCGCCCGGTTCACACCTGACTTCTCCTACAGCAAACACAGGGTCCTCGCGCCCGGTTCACATGCGACTTCTCCTACAGCAAACACTGGGTCCTCGCACCCAGTTCACACACGACTTCTCCTACAGCAAACACTGGGTCCTCGCGCCCGGTTCACACGCGACTTCTCCTACAGCAAACACTGGGTCCTCGCACCCGGTTCACACCTGACTTCTCCTACAGCAAACACAGGGTCCTCGCGCCCGGTTCACACCTGACTTCTCCTACAGCAAACACTGAGTCCTCGCGCCCGGTTCACACACGACTTCTCCTACAGCAAACACTGGGTCCTCGCACCCGGTTCACACACGACTTCTCCTACAGCAAACACTGGGTCCTCGCACCCAGTTTACATGCGACTTCTCCTACAGCAAACACTGGGTCCTCGCGCCCGGTTCACACCTGACTTCTCCTACAGCAAACACAGGGTCCTCGCACCCGGTTCACACCTGACTTCTCCTACAGCAAACACAGGGTCCTCGCGCCTGGTTCACACGCGACTTCTCCTACAGCAAACACAGGGTCCTCGCGCCCGGTTCACACCTGACTTCTCCTACAGCAAACACTGGGTCCTCGCGCCCGGTTCACACCTGACTTCTCCTACAGCAAACACTGGGTCCTCGTGCCCAGTTCACACCTGATGACTTCTCCTACAGCAAACACTGGGTCCTCGCGCCCGGTTCACACACGACTTCTCCTACAGCACACACTGGGTCCTCGCGCCCGGTTCACACCTGACTTCTCCTACAGCAAACACTGGGTCCTCGCGCCCGGTTCACACCTGACTTCTCCTACAGCAAACACTGGGTCCTCGCGCCCGGTTCACACGCGACTTCTCCTACAGCAAACACTGGGTCCTCGCGCCCGGTTCACACCTGACTTCTCCTACAGCAAACACTGGGTCCTCGCGCCCGGTTCACACACGACTTCTCCTACAGCAAACACTGGGTCCTCGCACCCGGTTCACACGCGACTTCTCCTACAGCAAACACTGGGTCCTCGCGCCCGGTTCACACACGACTTCTCCTACAGCAAACACTGGGTCCTCGTGCCCGGTTCACACGCGACTTCTCCTACAGCAAACACTGGGTCCTCGCACCCGGTTCACACCTGACTTCTCCTACAGCAAACACAGGGTCCTCGCGCCCGGTTCACACCTGACTTCTCCTACAGCAAACACTGGGTCCTCGCGCCCTGTTCACACACGACTTCTCCTACAGCAAACACTGGGTCCTCGCGCCCGGTTCACACACGACTTCTCCTACAGCAAACACTGGGTCCTCGCACCCAGTTCACACACGACTTCTCCTACAGCAAACACTGGGTCCTCGCACCCGGTTTACATGCGACTTCTCCTACAGCAAACACAGGGTCCTCGCACCCGGTTCACACCTGACTTCTCCTACAGCAAACACAGGGTCCTCGCGCCGGGTTCACACGCGACTTCTCCTAAAGCAAACACAGGGTCCTCGCGCCCGGTTCACACACGACTTCTCCTACAGCAAACTCTGGGTCCTCGCGCCCGGTTCACACCTGACTTCTCCTACAGCAAACACTGGGTCCTCGCGCCCAGTTCACACCTGACGACTTCTCCTACAGCAAACACTGGGTCCTCGCGCCCGGTTCACACACGACTTCTCCTACAGCAAACTCTGGGTCCTCGCGCCCGGTTCACACCTGACTTCTCCTACAGCAAACACAGGGTCCTCGCGCCCGGTTCACACCTGACGACTTCTCCTACAGCAAACACTGGGTCCTCGCGCCCGGTTCACACGCGACTTCTCCTACAGCAAACACTGGGTCCTCGCACCCGGTTCACACCTGACTTCTCCTACAGCAAACACAGGGTCCTCGCGCCGGTTCACATGCGACTTCTCCTACAGCAAACACTGGGTCCTCGCACCCGGTTCAAACACGACTTCTCCTACAGCAAACACTGGGTTCTCACGCCCGGTTCACACGCTACTTCTCCTACAGCAAATACTGGATCCCTGTGCCCAGTTCACGTCCATGTTGGCAGGACTCAGACTCCCTCAAAGGGCCTGAAACTCGACTGTCCAGAAGGCAATGGGCACCAAGAACTGCCCAAAGCCTGGTACCTTGGCGCCTGGGTTCTAATCAAATTTGAATCCTCAGAGGCCAGGTGTTGGCTCACCTGGTTGGGTGCACATGTTACAGTGCACAAGGAGCCAGGTTCGAGCCCCTGGTCCCCATCTACAGGGGAAGCTTCACAAGTGGCAAAGCAGGGCTGCAGGTCTCTACCTATCTACCTATCTACTTATCTACCTATCTATCTATCTCTCCATCCATCTGTCTACCCATCTATCTACCTATCTACCTATCTATTTATCTATCTCTCCATCCATCTATCTACCTATCTATTTACCTATCTACCTATCTATCTATCTACTTATCTACCTATCTATCTATTTCTCCATCCATCTATCTACCTATCTACCTATCTACTTATCTACCTACCTATCTATCTCTCCATCCACCTATCTCTCCATCCATCTATCTCTCCATCCATCTATCTCTCCATCCATCCATCTATCTATCTACCTATCTCTCCATCTCCCCTCTCAATTTCTCACTGTCTCCATCCAATAAATACATTAAAAAAAAAAAAAACTTTAAAAAAGAGAGACAGAAAACGAGGACTCACATGGTCACTGAAGCCACCTCTTCAGAGCACAGGATTCTGGCTCCCAAGACCCGAAGGCCCCAGGCTCAGCCCCCAACACCCTCCTGTTTGAGCCTCCAGCCCTCACCCACTCAGTCCCTCCTGGAAATGTGTAAGCCAGTTCTTTCTGTTTTGGAGCTTTCTGATTTGATAGCAGAAGACAGAACTGATAGAGAAGGAAGAGACAGTGAGACAGACAGACAGACAGCCAGACTGGCAGCCCTGCTCCACTGCTCCAGCAGCTTTCCCCTTGCAGGTGGGGACCAGGGGATTGAACTCAGGTCCTCACACATGATGACATATGTGCTCAACCAGGTTTGCCACCACCCATCCCACAAACCAATTTTTAAATAGACTTAAAGTTGTTGTTTTTTATGTGCTATTTTAAAAATAAATTCATAGCCTAGAAGGATATGCAGTGGTTAGAGACTTATCTTCCCAGAGGGGGAGAAATGTCAGGGTAAGATGCCCAGAGGGCTCTGAACCCCAGCTCCATCAGGACTCAGAGTGCCTGTCACAGGAATCTTGTTTGCACACCATCACTGGAGGGGAAAAGAATCTGGAAAACACCAAGGGGAAGCTGGCAACTGTTCTTCTCTGAGAGAGGAGGCGGGGAGGAAGCGGTAACAGGTGTAGGGGAGAAATAGAGAAGAGGTGAAGGCAGGACCACGAAACTGAAGAAACACGGGCAAAAAATAGATAATCATTAGATAGATAGATAGATAGATACAGACAGACAGACAGACAGATAGACAGACATGAAGTAACCCATCTCTGTGCCCTTGGGAGAACACTGCAGTTCTAGTAGAGTTAGACCCGTGCTCTCAGAATCTCTTAAATCGTACTAAAGAGAGAAGGTGTGGAGTGCTGAGCAAGGCCTGTGGTGTGCGTGTGCGAGGGCACTGCTCCGGCTCCCTCTCCCTTCACTCATAAATAAGTGATGGTCTTTAAAAATTAAATAAACTGCGGAGTAAGTTCTGAGCTCCAGTGAGCAGAGCTCTCCTCAGGAGCTGATTTGCACTGTCCTCAAACAGCAATTAGAAGGAAGCCATGAAAAACGGCCTGCCTGTGCTGTGACCCAGAGAGAGACAAACAGAGACAGACAGAGACAGAGACAGACAGAAACAGACAGAGACAGACAGACAGAGACAGAGACAGAGACAGACAGAAACAGACAGAGACAGAGACAGACAGAGACAGACAGACAGAGACAGAGACAGACAGACAGACAGAGACAGACAGGGACAGAGACAGAGACAGAGACAGACAGAAAGAGACAGAGACAGTAGACAGAGACAGACAGAGACAGAGACAGACAGACAGAGACAGACAGACAGACAGGGACAGAGACAGACAGACAGAGACAGACAGGGACAGACAGAGACAGTGACAGACAGAGACAGACAGAGACAGACAGACAGAGACAGACAGAGATAGACAGACAGAGATAGAGACAGACAGAGACAGACAGACAGAGACAGACAGAGACAGACAGAGACAGACAGACAGACAGAGACAGAGACAGAGAAGAAGATCTCGGCAGCCTGCCGCTGACAGGATGAGGGAGTAGAACCCGCAGCCCCAGTCTGAGCCCAGCACCAGCAACACCGGCGGCACCAGCAGCAGGGGCCGACCCTCAGAACCTCCCAGAAGTGGCGGCTTCAGCTTCCACTCTGGGGAATGGACACGCTCCCCACTGATGTCTCCACAGCACCAGGGAGGGAGGGAGGAGGTGTGGACAGTTCCTCCCACCTCCACCTGCCTGGGGGGCTGACTGAGGGTGGAGAAGGTGCCAGAGATGATGGAGGAAGGACACTGGGCCTCCTCCACCATCAGCACCAGGACCTGAGAGCCTCCCCACCCCCCAGAGTCTTTTCTTTGGGGCCAGACACCAAACCCAGTCCACGTTCTGCTTGGTGTTTCCCCTGCTGTTCTGATGTCTCCACTTCTGTCCATAAGTGAGATCAGCCCTTCTTCATCCTGCTCTTTCTGGCTGATCTCACTTCACAGGATGCCTTCACGCTCTACCCAAGAGGAGGGGAAGACGGTGACTTCATCATTCTTCACAGCTGAGTAGTATTCCATTGTGTATTTAGACCACAGCTTGCTCAGCCACTCACCTGTGGTTGGACACCTGGGTCGCTTCCAGGTTTTGGCTGTTACACATTGTGCTGCTGTGAACACAGGTGCACACAGGTCTCTCTGGATGGGTGTGTTGGGTTCCTTAGGATCTATCCCCAGGGGAAGAATTGCAGGGTCACAGGGCCTTCTGAGGCATTGCTGGACCACTTCTAGCTTTCTGAGAGTCTCCAGACTGCTCTCCACAGGGGCTGGACCAATTTACTGTAAACTATTAATCTCCGATAAAAAGAGAGAAGGGAAAGGAAAGGAAAGAAAAAAAAAAAAAAGGAAAGGAATGGAGAGGTGGGGAGGGGAGGGGAGAGAAGAGGAAAGGCATCCATGGGGCTAGAGCCCCTTGCTAGGCCAGAAAGCTGCCCACCTCACCACCTCATAGGTAGGGTTGATGCCCAGTCAAACCCTGGCACCACCTGCCAGGTGCCGTGACACTGGGGGAAGCTCCAGAGCAGAGTGTTTCTCTCTGTCTCTGTACCTGAGTGGGGCAGTGCAGTGGTTTGCAGGAGCCCAGCCTCACAGGGAAGAAAGGGAGCGAGAAGGGGAGGAGGTGTTCACTGCCGGAGCCATCTGTGCTGGGTGCCCAGGTGCAGGCCCACCCGGGGGCGCAGGCCCTCTGCCAGGCTGAGCTGGGTGCTGGGTGACAGAGCACCGCAGCCGGCTGATTGATCTCCGGGGCCCAAGCTTTGTCTTCCTCAGCTCAGCGAACAACTTCATTCCGGCTGATGAGTTCAGACCAGGGTCAGAACAGTCTCATTTCTGACGTCTCCCGGCAAGAGGATTGATTTTATGAGGTAGATGCAGCCCAGAGCCCAGTGCAGGCGGCCGGGGGGCGGGGGGCCTGAGGGACAGGGCTGGAGACAGGGGACAGGGGACGGGGACAGGGGACAGGGGACAGGGGGACAGGAGATGGGGGACAGGGGGACAGGGGACGGGGGACAGGAGACATGGGGACAGGGGACAGGGGATGGGGGACAGGGACAGGGGGACAGGAGACATGGGGACAGAGGACAGGGGGACAGGAGACACGGGGTCAGGGGCAGGAGACAGGGGGACAGGGGACAGGGGGACAGGGACAGAGGACAGGGGGACAGGAGACATGGGGTCCGGGACAGGGGACAGGGGGACAGGGAACAGGGGACTAGGGGACAGGAGTACAAGGGGATGGGGGACAGAGGACAGGGGGACAGGGGGACAAGGGGCAGGGGACAAGGGACAGGGGGACGGGGGGTGGGGACAGGGGGATGGCGATAGGGGGATGGGGACAGGGGCACAGGAGACAGTAGGACAGGGCCACAGGAGACAGTAGGACAGAGGCACAGGGGACAGTAGGACAGGGGTACAGGGGACAGGGAGATGGGACAGTAGGACAGGGAGACAGGGGACAGTAGGACAGGGGCACAGGGGACAGGGAGACGGGACAGTAGGACAGGGAGACGGGACAGTAGGACAGGGGCACAGGGGACAGGGGGACAGGGAGACAGGACAGTAGGACAGGGGACAGCAGGACAGGAGCACAGGGGACAGGGGATGGGGGAGGGACGGGGAGCCCCAGAGTGAAGGCCCAGCATGGGCCCGACCAGAGCGGTGGCTGTGGGGCTTCTCTCAGACTGAGGTCACAGGGAGCCCAGCCCTGGGGAGACAGGGAGACAGACGGGAGGTGACACCTGCAGGAACACAAGCCATCAACGTCCCAATTTAAAAATGTGATAAAAATAACCAAGATTGGGGAAATAAACTCCAGAACAATGAAGGACCAAAGTCTCCCCAGAGCTGCAGTGGTGGCGTGTGTCCTTGGTGGAAATAGCAGCGGTGACGGTGGTGGCCTTTCCCGCCTCACTCGCCACAGAGAAGTGCAGCTCACGGCTGCGGGGGGGCCTCCTCCTCATGGCTGAGAGGGCAGCGTCCACAGCAACCAGGACAGACAGGCACTGGGGAGGCTGTGGGGAGCGGGGACTCTGCTCCACGGCCGGTGGGGACGCAAACGGGGCAGCCCCTGAGGAGACGGCGTGGACAGTCCTTAAACACAGAAACATGGAGGCGCCTCCTGGCCAGCAAGCCCGCTCCTGGGCATTTACCCGGTGGGCACCCAGACACTCACTAGAAGGGACACGGCACCCCTGGTCCACAGCTGCACTGCTCACAACAGCCAGAGAGGGGACGCAGCCCAGATGCCCGTCCAACATGACTGAGTAGAGAATCATGGGACATACACTCCATGGAATAGTACTCTGCAGTCAAAAAGATGACCTTGTGTCCTTTGGGGCCAAATGGATGGAACTGGAGGTGATGGTGCTTGGGGAGGTAAGAAAGGAAAGACAGCTGCCAGGTGGCTTCACTCCTATTTGGAATTAAAGGAACTGAAACATACAGACTTGAAAAAAAATTACAACCAAACAGCAACCAGCAAACGGTCTCTGAGCTGTGAGAGACTCTGAGGTTCTCTGGGAGGTGGAGGTGGGGGCACTGCTGTGCTGGTGGGTGTGGCGGGGCTAGACCCCATCAGCTGACAAGCCTGTAACCCACTATTCACACAAATAAAAACATGGCTTAAAATAGAATATTTTAAATAGAAAAAGAGGATGGCAAACCCTCTGAAGGGCCTGTCATGTTCCTCAAGTCAAGTGTCCAGATACACAGAAGTGTCACCTTACCTAGGATGGGGGGGCAGGGAGGAGGGGGAGGGAGGAGGGAGAGACAGAAAGGGAGGGGGAAGTGTGGAGCTGTACCCTCTTATTCTACGGTTTTGTTAATGTCTTTTTCTTAAATAAATAAAATAAAATAAAGGGAGGGGGAGGGGATGGGGAGGAAGAGGAGGGGAGGGAGGGAGAGGAAAGGAGGGAGATGGGGAGAGGAAGGGGAGAGGAAGAGGGAGGAGGAGGGGGAGGGGAGGAATGGGGATAGAAGGGGAGAGAGAGGAAGGGGGAGGGGACACTCTTGGGGCCTGGGCCTGAGCCTGGGCCATGCTGTCAGGAGGGGCTTCTGCCTGGAGCAGAGACCTAGCACTAACCTTTTGGGAGCCCTACCCCCATTTTTCTGAAGATGGCTCCCTTGCACCCAGCGCAGCTTTGGTATTTTTTTTAATTAATTTATTTACTTATTTTCCCTTTTGTTGCCCTTGTTTTTCATTGTTGTTGTAGTTATTATTGTTGTTATTGCTGTTGTTGTTGGATAAGACAGACAGAAATGGAGAGGGGGGAAGACAGACACCTGCAGACCGGCTTCACCGCCTGTGAAGTGACTCCCCTGCAGGTGGGGAGCCGGGGGCTCGAACCGGGATCCTTACGCCGGTCCTTGTGCTTCGCGCCATGGTAGCTCCGGTATTGAGTCAGCAGCGCCCACTGGCTGGGTGTGAGCCGGCCTGGACTCCGGCAAGGTGTTTTCGCACTCCCTGCTGCCTCCAACGTCGGCTAACGGCTCTCGGATCATTGCGGCAAAGCAAAAAGAAAGAAACGAGCTTTGAAACTCAGCAGAGGCTGGATGCCGGAGCTGAGGGGGTCTGATCTGATTTCCCCTTGTTGGGGTGGCCCTGATCGGGGGCTTCCCAGCCCTCAGAGCAGACAGGACCGAGCTCACCCCGAGATCAGAATATCCGTGAAGAGCAGCTGGGAGCTGGGGCAGGGCACAGGGGAAGGCACCAGCCTGGACGAGGGCCTTGCCGCTGTGGGGTCCCTGCAGCTTCAGCCATCACCACGTCTCCAGTAAGCCACTGACTCCACCACTGAGTAATGAGGCAGGTGAAGGTGATCGGGTCTGGGTGTGGGTTCTGTGCAGGTGTGCAGAGTAATGAGGCAGGTGAAGGTGATCGGGTCTGGGTGTGGGTTCTGTGCAGGTGTGCAGAGTAATGAGGCAGGTGAAGGTGATCGGGTCTGGGTGTGGGTTCTGTGCAGGTGTGCAGAGTAATGAGGCAGGTGAAGGTGATCGGGTCTGGGTGTGGGTTCTGTGCAGGTGTGCAGAGTAATGAGGCAGGTGAAGGTGATCGGGTCTGGGTGTGGGTTCTGTGCAGGTGTGCAGAATAATGAGGCAGGTGAAGGTGATCGGGTCTGGGTGTGGGTTCTGTGCAGGTGTGCAGAGTAATGAGGCAGGTGAAGGTGATTGGGTCTGGGTGATCCACATCCTCAGCCTGCCTCTGTCTTTCCCTAGTGGGGCTCTGGGGAGGGGAGGCTCCAGGACACACGGGTGAGGGCATCTGCCCAGGGAGGTCAGGATGGCGTCATGGCAGCATCTGCAGCTTGGTGGCTGAAAGGTGGCAAGATATAAAGCAGGACAAAATGATTAATGAACAGGAACCAGAAAGCAGGAACAGAGCAGATGAGACTAGGGGTCTTAGGGTGAGAGGAAGCTGGCAAGTTCATTCTTAGCGGTAGAAACGTTTCCCTCCGTCTTCCTAGGTACTGCCACCGACGTGCCTGTAAATTTAACTGTAAGCAGTTTGGGGAAGACAAATTGGTGCCAACAGGCAGGGGTCTCACAAGTGGTCGGACCCCAGACCTGTCAGCCAGTTAAACCAAAGAGAGATGGTGGCATGTGGGAATGAGGGAGATGTCTCTCAGGGCTAGTGGGGACAAGGGCCTCTCAGTTATGGCCTGCGCTCAGTCACTGCAGCCAGGTCCCCAGGGAGACGAGTCTCTCCTCTTCCTGCCCAGGGAGGGGCTGTGTGTCCCGACTGGGATCCAAGCAGCAGGGGGGGAATGTTCACTCCTCCTGCACCTCCACCTTCATGACTGCAGCCTCCTGCCAAGGGGACATCTGGGGAGGGTAGGGGGCCACACCTGGTCTCAAGTCTCAGGTCATCTCTGCTGAAGCCTGACTCCACGGAAGCTTTCGGCATCAGAGAGATGGTCTCCAGCACCCAAGGGCTTCGGGCACCGGGCTTCTGAATGAGAAGGATCCCCCAAGGGTGCAGGGGCCCGAGCTCTGGGGAGGCATAGACTAGCCCTGTGTGTGCACAGAACGGAGACAGACTGATTTGTCCTGTTTTCTATCTTGCCACCTTTCAGCCACCAAGCTGCAGATGCTGCCATGACGCCATCCTGACCTCCCTGGGCAGATGCCCTCACCCGTGTGTCCCCAGAGCCCTGCCCCACTAGGGACAGACAGACACAGGCTGGGGGTGTGGATCCACTGGCCAACACCCATGTCAGTGGAAAAGCAATGGCAGAAGCCAGAACTCCCACCTTCTGCTCCCTATATGGAATTTGGGTCCATGCTCCCAGAGGCATTCTTACCGGCCCGTGCAGATGCTGGCGTGCACGCTGCAAGGAGGCTGGGCCGCCTCCACACGGCAGCGGCCACCAGTCTGTGCCTCCCTGCAGCCCAAAGATGGCCGCCAGGATCCTCACAGTCTGGGAAACCACCGGCTTCTGCTTTGCACCTTTTTTTTTTCAAGTTCATGTGGCTCAGTTCTCAGTTCCACGAGTGAAAGCGTCTGATAACTGTCTTCATCTATGATTTCACCAAGCACCATCACCGCCAGTTCTAACCACTTTGTGCCAAAGGACACGCCGCCTTTAAAAGAATTTATTTATTTATGACTGGATAGAGACAGCCAAAAATCAAGGGGGGAGATAGAGAGGATGAGAGACACCTGCAGCCCTGCTTCACCACTCACAAAGCTTTCCCACTGCGGGTGGGGACCAGGGGCTCGGACTTGGGTCCTTGAGCACTGTGACATGTGCTCGACCAAGTGTGCCACCACCCGGCCTCAATACCATCTTTTTACCTGCAGAGTAGTATTCCATGGAGTACATGTCCCATCACTACTTCACCCAGCCCAGTCCATGAGCGTGTCAGCTGGGGGTACCAAGCACAGGGCCCCCGACAGGCCCCAGCCATACGGTTCACCCTGCAATGCAGCTGGTGCTGGGAGCTGGGCTGAAGGGTTTCCCAGGACTGTGGCAGAGAGCACAGCCCCACCCCGTCCTCTGCCCTCCATGACCACAGTCTGGGGTGCGAGTGGGCTCACTCCCGTCCTGCACACTCTCGGCCCCCGGACTTGCCACAGATGGTCAGGAGACCCCACCGAGGTGCTGTCTCCCAGCCTCACCACGCAACCCAGGTCCCCACACGCCCCTGGGGGACCCCCTCCTGGCCAGGGTGATGGGCAGTGGCCCCTGGAGGACTCACCCCGAAGCCTGCTTCGCCCGCCTATGCCAGGAGCATCAATTCCCACTGATCTTAATATCCTATTGATTCCCCCGCACAGGCCAGAGGTTAAGACGTTGCATAAAAATGTCGAGGGGATTTACTGCCGTCCCCGAAGAGGCTGCACCCGGCCGCCCACCGCCCACCGCCCACCGCCCGCTCTGGGCCAGGAGCAGCCCGCAGGGTGGCCCCCAGTGAACTTTGCCTGAACCTGCCTCATGGTGTCACGGAGAAGGGCGCCGAGGGCTGTCGCCCTGGGTGGGGTGCTGGGCACGCAGCTCGACACCAGACACAGTGCCAGCCCTGCCTCCTTTCCTGTCTTTCTGTATG